>NW_006206032.1:626502-627741 GCF_000334495.1 Tupaia belangeri chinensis | reverse complement strand
GCGGCGTGGCCATCTCACCTGGAGGGTGATTTCTCACTTTCTGTCTCTCTGTCTCTGTCTTTCTGGTGAGTGTGTGCACCCTATAGCAAAAAACCTCTCCAAAAAATAAAATAAAATAAAATAAAATAAAATAAAATAAAATAAAATAAAATAAAATAAAATAAAATAATAACCTTATGATGCCCAGCAGCAATTAGATGAGACCTGAAGAAATGAAAAAGGCCTTTCTCAAGAAGACCTACAATCCTTCTGTTGATAGAAATGTTTTAGGAACCATCTCTAAAAGACAAAACTTAATACCATAGTTATTTGAAGAGTCAATGAGGAAATGAGGAATGAAGTAATACAATCATTTCCCATATGCTACAAGATTTCTTTAAAGAGTAGATCTTTGGGTCATGAGGTGGCATGGTGATTAAGGTACTAGACTCCAACTGTTGGGGCCAACTGTTTTTTGAATCCTGGATCTGGTGGTGTGAAAATTTGCTAGGTACGTGTGCTTGCATGCCTAAAATCCCAGGAGGAGAAGGGATTGCAGTGTAGCCATTCGCCTGGGGGATGATTTCTCACTTTCCCCCTTGCTGTCTCTCTCTGGCTCTCTCTGGCAAGTGCACATGCCCTGTGGCAAAAATCCCAAAAACAGATAAATTAATAAATGAAGAGATCTTTAGGAAATTTGGAGAAACATGGTGAAAATAGGAACACATTCTAGATTTTAAAAAATGTGTTAAATAAGTATATTCATCCACTTTGATCACAATATGACTAAATGATAAGGAACCAAAAACTTATAGCAGCAGAAAAAGAAAGCATTCATTTAGCTCATCCATCTACAGATTGGCCACACTCTACTGCCCCAGGATGGGCTTCGCTTGGCAGCTCTGCTTCAGGCTGTAGGAGTTGAGAGGCTCTGATTCTCACAGCAGGTTTGTGGTTTGGCTGAGGCAGCTCTGCTCAATGAGCTGCTCATCCTTCTGGGAGCACTAAGATAATCAAGATATGGTCTTCTCATGTCGATGGCAGAGCAATTTCAGACTCTGAAGTACTTTGTCACATCTTGTCTGTTAAAATTACATTGGTCAAAAGTAAGTCACATGGGTAAGCCTGAAGAGATGAAAAAGTATTCTTGGGCTGTGGAGGTTTTCTTTTTGAAAGAATCTACCACAAAAGAGAAAATAGTCACAGAGAGAGTACTGTATTATGCCTCATCTTTTATTAAGGAACCCTTGTTCACTAGAC
>NW_006206032.1:605153-626471 GCF_000334495.1 Tupaia belangeri chinensis | reverse complement strand
AAAGAAGTTTTTGAGGTTTATGATGCTTACTTTTCTATGTTTATGTCACTGGGTGAAGGCATTCCCAGGTAGCTTGTAAAATATTATTTCTGGGAATGTTTGTGAGTGTGTTCCTGGAAGAGCTAGCATTTGAATCAGTAGACTGAGTCAAGAAATCTGCCCTTACCATGAGGGTCAAGATAGAACAAAAAGACAGAGAGAGTAAATTTCTTCTCTCTCATTCTTCTTTTTCTGACTTGGACATCAGAGCTCCTGTTGCTGGATTCTTTGAACTCTATACTTACACCAGCCCCTCTCCCCAACCCTATCCCCAAAACTTTCAGCCTCAGAGTGGGAGTTACACCACCAACTTCCCTGGTTCTTAAACTTTAAGACAATATATCATGGGACTTATCTACCTCCAAAGTTGTGTAAGCCAATTGTCATAACAAATTCTTTTCTTATATATCTCTATATATCTTATTTGCTCTATTACTCTGGAGAACCCTGACTAATACAAGGTCTCCTTTTTTCTTTTTCTTTTTCCCAAACATTCAACTATGAACAGAATGTCTTTGTGACAGCCTAGACATCCTGTAAACACGTTGGTTAAGATTGGCATCCTGACTCAAAGACTAAATCTTCTAAACTAAAAACTTTTTCATAAACACAACATCCTTATTCTCTGTTTCTTGACAAACTATCTGTAGAAGAATCTGCTTCATTTGATAGTGGTAACACTAACTTTATTTGTCTTCTAGGACAGTGACTCAATCCTGGCTGTATGTTAAGAGTTAACTAGGGAGCTTTTAAAAACTGCTTGCAGGGGCCAGCAGATGGTGTAGCAGTTATGTTGCTGGAATTCCACATAGCCAACTGTGGTTCAAATCCTGCATCTGGTAGCTTGAAACTCATGCCAGGAGCATGTGTGTGCATGCCCAAGATCCTTGGAGGAAGTTGGAAGAGAAGGGATTGTGTTGTGACCATCCTCCTTGGGAGGAAGGGGTGGTGATTCTCATTTTCCCTCTCACCGTCTCTCTCCTCCGGTGAGCGAATGTACCCTAAGGCAAAAATCTCTATAAAGAAACAAACAAAACCCAGAAACTGCTTGCTTCCTGAGCCCTGCCCAAACCAATTAATTTATAGTTAGTGAGAGCTGAGGTCCCCAAACAGGTTCATTTTAGAGGCTCAGTGATTCCACTGTTTATGCAACTTTGAGAGCCACTGCTCTGACACAACCATCTCCCCTCTTTCAGTCTATTTTCTGTTTTCTCAGGAAAAAAAAATTGATCCATAGCTGTATTTAATTCTTCTCTCCCCTGCCATAGAATATTGAAAACCTGCAGGACCAGCTGACTTTTATCTAAATTTCTCAGAAGGACAAAGTTAGAAAGCCTGTAAATCTTCTACATTAAGAAAGTGACAAGCTGTGTTCTACCTCAGCCAGTATAGACTCAGTCTTGGGTATACGTTAGAATTACTTGAGGCATTTAATAACAGAAAAAAAAAATCTGCCCTACATCAACCTCCTGGGATTCTGGTTTTACTATTATGGGCTGGGGTGCCAGCCAGTGTTATTATTTTTTAAAGCTCTTTGGGTGGTTTCAATATGTAGTCATTTTGACAAACACTGAACCTAATAAGGCTAGAAAATCAGCAATCATGAAACCATATAACCCTAAGGCACAACAGATAAATGGATATACCTTTCTTGGTCATGAAGACTTTTTGAATGAGAAGTATTTCTTTGAGAAAATGGCCACATGTAATGAGAGTGATAACAAGTAGTTTGCTTGGTGTTGGCAAAGGATGCACCCATAGGAATGATGGGAAATGAGACTATCAGGAAGAGACGTGGACACAAAGAATCAGGTGGTAGACTCAACTTCAAGGTCAAGAGATAGAAATGTGACTTACTAAACAGTTGGGAGCTATCCTACGTCTTCAGGCAGCACAATTTTCAGACATCAAATGTTCCTCAATTTTTTTTTTCTTCTTTTGTGTCATTATATTTAATCACATTTTGTCTGTGTGAATATGCCATTCTGTTGTTATTTGTGTCTATAGATAGTATAAATAATATATTGAACTAACATGCCTCTTGAAATACAATCATTTAGCAAACATATTTTTATTTTCTATGTTCATTTAAAAATATTTATCGGAGCTAGTTCTTGTCTTACTTCTGGGTGAAATTTAGGCGATCCCTGACTGCTCCAGTAAGTTCTCCATAATTAGCACTGTCAAAAGCTGACTTTTCCCTCTGGAATTGGCCAGTGTTCAAGGCTGACTCTTCTCTCATGAGACATTCAAGTGTTCTTTGGAGGAATACTTCCCCTCAAATTTCTGAGGATCTTTAACCTGTAGCTCCTTATTTAAAAAAAAAATGTTTTTTAGAGAGGCTTTTTGCTATAGAGCACATACATGTGCTTGCTAGAGAGACAGCAGAGAAACAAAGTGAGAAATCACTCCCTGGTGGGGATGGCCATACTGCAATCTCTTCTGCTTCATTCTCCTCTTGGGATTTTGAGCAAGTGTGCACATACGCCTGGTGTGAGTTTTAAGCCAGCGGGTTCAGGACTCAAACCACAGTCACCTATGTGGAAGTCCAGCAATATAACTATTACAACAACTGCTGGTTCCACTTGTAGCTCCTTTGATAGCAAATATTTATCTATTCTGGCTGGTATCTTAGTCCTTCCAGCCACTAGAAATAGGATATTACCTATAATTTTTCTCATGTTTGTTCTTCCCTAAAGTAGGATGTAATAGCATTCAGGCTCTCTCTCTTCTTCTTTTTCTTTTTAGAAATATTTTTGCTACAGAGCACATGTGGTCACCAGAGAGAAGAGAGAGACAAAGAGGTGGAAAGCAAGAAATCACTCCCCTCCCCCATCCTCCAGGGTATGGCCACACCACAATCCTTTCTCCTCCATTCTCCTCTTGGGATTTTGGGCATGCATACACATGCACCCAGTGTGAGTTTTAAGCTGCTGGATCCGGACTTGAACCACAGTTGATTACATGAGAGCCCAGGGATATAGCTATTATGCCATCTGTTGGTCTTCAGGCACTCCCTTTTCTGCCTGACCCATCTGCTTCATAGGAAATACTTATGTATCTGGGAATTCAGATGGACCCCAACTCAGCCACTGTTCCTTCCATTTGTCATTAGTGGCTAGTCACCTTATCTTTCTGGACTGCTACATTTATAGGAGAGAGTCAGGCACCAGGCTCTGAAGTCTCCTAACTGCAGGGGACAAGCTCTCAGAGTGTTGTGTCCCTTCACCAGTGGGAGGTGAGGGCTGGCATTTCCCTACTTTGACTCGGGTTTAGGAATTAGACTTATGTCACTTTAATGAATTTTTCCAAAAATGCTTCCCTAGAGCTGCTAAAGAAAAAAATAATTGCGTTAATTACCATCTAACTAAATAAGTTACTGATGCTTCTTAATCTGAACAATTCTACCTAGAGTTTATCCAGGTGAGAAGTAGCTGGATTGCAAGCCACACCTGCTTTTGTGATGATCAGTTTGGGACTCATATTTAAAACTACTGATTGTTTTCTCTGTTCTTGGCATATTAATGCATCTTCATACTTACGGCTCATTACTCCCCTTGGCAGTCTTAAGGGCCTCTTATTTCACCTCCACTTCAATTTCTCTGGTAAATGACTGCCTGCCTGCCCCCCCAGAGAACTCCAAAGCAAATTTCAGGTATGCCATATAGCCCATATTTAAAATCAGATTGCTCAAAACATACTCTCCAAATTTGATAAAAATCTGTCAAGCAGATTTTGCTTGTTGTTGTAACAGAGACTTATAAAACACACACACATGGTTTTATTTATATAGCTATACACAGATGTAGTTAAAAATAAATAAATATTAGGTAGTAAATTCAACTGGCTAAGGAAAAGAGTATTTTGATTGTGTTGTTGGTATAGATGGGAATTTGAATGGCATTGTTTCTCAACTCTGCCGGAGGCTGGGGAAAAGTAAATTCTCTCAAATACCTTTTAAGACTTGGTACCCCTTACTATTTCTCTTGCCAGGGATATCATAGGTCTTGATGGATTTGTTATGTGCAGTCATGCTTGGCTGATGCTTCCACCTCTTTGATTGTACCACTAGGAATTCTATTACGGGGCTGTCCTTTGGAAATCGGCTGTTAGCTTGGGCCTGCTGTGTTGCCATGTGCCCTGCAGCTTCTGTCTGGTAAACAGGTCTCCCTGTTTCGTCTGCTCTGCTAGGCACTTTACAGATACGAGTCAGAATAAATGGTTTCTGTTTGACCTTCCCGAATGGCTAAATATAATTGCACGTTATTATATATTATATATCTTTATTATACTAGAGACACTGTTGGACACATCTCATCTTTTCAGAAGAGAAATACATTGCTTGACTTCTTTGGAAGTTGTAGATTCATCTTCATTTTTGTTCTGGTAGCCATCATTTATTAAATGATAAATAAGCTCACTCTGCAATTTGCTGGAGGACTTTGCTCTTCCAGACATGCATGGCTAGGAGTTTACATTTTTATTTGTTTATTTTCATTTTTAAAATAGTTAATGAATCACCAGCAGATTTGGGAGCTCATCAAGAGGTCCTAGAGTTTGGTACGTGTTAAAAGAAGCTTAATAACAAGGATGTGATTTCTAAAATTGAGATTCTTTGTCTAGTGAAGATGAAAGCTGTACTCATTGTACGTGTGTGTGTGTATGTGTTCTGGGCAGACAGAGCAAGTTTAGTGTCAACATTTAGCTTTTGCAAATATTCTTTATTATTCTCTCATCATTTGCACTCACTCTTGGTGGCTAGTATTCGCTCTTCATGGAGAAGTTATCATCAGGGATTTGAGGATGTTCTGTGCTTATTTTTTATTTTTAAGGGTTTTGCCATAGGGCACATGCATTTACTGGAGAGAGACAAAGACAGTGAGAGGGAAAGTAAGCAATCACCCCCCAGGGAGGATGGCCCTGGCCACAGCCCTTTTTCTCCATTCTCCTCCTGGGATTAGGGACATACAAGCACATGTACCTCACAGGAGTTTCAAGCCACCAGCTCTGGGACTGGAACTGCAGTTAGCCATGTGGGCGTCTAGTACCTTAACCACTGTGCTACCTGCTGGCCCCTGTTCTATCCTTATTAAAGTTCTGGATTCTGATTTTTTTTTTTTTTTGTCAACAAATGGCTTAATATTTTTGTAATACTTAATGCATAGGAATGTTATTTAACTCTCATTGTACTTCTTACATTTCTACAATTAAAGTGTTCTTAAAGAACCAAGGGTATAGGGAACCAGCAGTTAGCGTAATGGCTATGTCGCTGGACTCCCACGTAGTCGACCGCGGTTCGTGTCTCGGACCCGGTGGCTTAAAACTCACACCGGGCACATGTGCGTGCGTGCCCAAGATCCCGAGAGGAGAATGGAGGAGAAGGGATTGCGGCGTGACCATCCCCCCTGGGGGGTGATTTCTCACTTTCTGTCTCTATGTCTCTCTCTGTCTGTCTGGCGAGCGCACGCGCCCTGCAGTGAAAAATCTCTCAGAAAAAAAAAAAAAAAAAAAAGAACCGAGGGTATAAACCCTACAGTTATGAATTTAGGATCTAATCAGCAAGATATTTCTTTTATGTTTTTAATCTTCAAAGAACTTATAACAATGGCATTTATTTATGTTTAATGTAAACAATTCACATAAAATTTCAAAATGTTTCTCCCTGACCATTTTTGAGTAAAATGAATAATTACTCTTAATCTATGTAGAAATGAAATGTAGCCTGGTTTCTTTATTTCTTCCCATTACCCTTTTCTGATTGATTAGAATTCTTGTGGTTTTTCTTTCCAGTACAACTGTATAATGGAGTGTTGTTGTTTCTCTCCTCCTCCAGTAAACTTCAAGCTATACTTGCTCTGTCATGGCTTTATTTCCCTCTGTTACCCCTCTTAGAGCAGGGCTAACTTTGTTGATTAACTAACTATTGTGTCTGGCTAAGGTTGCATTCTGAAATACATGACAATATCCTCTGTGGTCGCTGTATGTTTACTTTTTAATACAACTTTCTTCCTCTTCCTTTTATTCCTCTCTCCCAGCACACTTTGAGGCCAGTTCAAAGACTGTCCATTTGCTACAGTCTCTTTCAATATTTTTTTTTCTTTTTTCCTCGCTTAGTTCCTTTAGAAATACATTGCTTATTTCTTAAAGGTATGTGTAATTTTTTTAGATATAGTATTTAAATCATAGCAAATGTACCCCTGAATGCTTTTCTGAATGAATTAAGTAATAAAATTTCTAAACAAGTTAGTAGGTGGCATGGGGGTTAAAGCACTGGATTCCCACGTGGCTGACCATACTTGGGTTCACACCAGGGGCGTGTGTGTGTGTGTGTGTGTGTGTGTGTGCATGCCCAAAGTCCTAATGAAAGAATGGAGGAAAAGGGACTGTAGTGTGGCTATCCCCCAGAGAGGGTGATTTCTCACTTTCTTTCTCTCTGTTTCTGTCTCTCTCTGTCCAGTGATTGCATGTGCCCTATGGCAAAACAAAACAAAAACAAAAACAAGAACAAAAATATTACTGTCACCATTCTGATGATGGAGGTTCTCCATAGATGGTATTAATTCTCCTCTCCTTCTGCCAAGAACCCCTTCATGGTTCTATTCCAGCCCCCTTTTTTAGTATGCATCATTCTAAATCATGGAATCTCTTAGAAGATCCAAAGCTGGTGCCAATAGATTCTGGCTCTCAACCCCACCCTCTGCTGTTCTGCCTCCTTCCTTATCTCTTATTCTTCCTATTTCTGGACTATGCATACACTCTAATAGTTCTTCACATAAAAATTAACAGTAAATCACTAATACTCATGAAGAAAGTATGCAGGAGAAAATTTAATTTTATCATTTTGTAGTTGCAAACTGAGAACACAAATGTTGTTAGATTGCTGTAGTCAAAGAGCCAGGATCTGAATTTATTGCCACTGGCTCATGGCTATTCCCTACCTTCTCCTTGCAACAGCACTTCAAAGTAGACCACAGTCAAAAAATTTCCAGGTGTAAATAAAATACTTAAATTAGAGCTGTGACCTGCCTTTAATGATGAACCAATAATGAGCTACTAGTCAGAAATTCACCTAATTACCTAAAAGATGTGAAATGTTCATTGTACTGCTTGGATTTGAAGGGGGACAAATTAATTTAGATTTGAATCAAATCCATTTATTTCAAATTGTGTCCTTGTGGATTATATTAAAGCAATATATACATAAGTATATATCTCAGAATACTGGTTAATACTTGTAACTTCCAATTTAGAAGTTTCTGGTTTTAGATTTTTAGATTTTACAGTTACATTGATTGCATTGTGTAGTTGGAGTTATTATATAGTTGTTAATCTATAATTTCTTTGTTTTTATACATTTGACCAACACATACTGAAGGCCCAGTAAATGTCAGTTATTTTTCTACATGCTGCAAGAATTACTCACTGTGTGGAAGTGTTGTAATTTAGCAAATAAGTCACCATTGCATGAAGGACAGAGAACATTGCATGAAGGACAGCGAAGTCAAGGCAAAGTAAGGGAAGCATGAAGACATGCAGTGTCTCTCCACTGCACGTGGCAGTACTTCCTTTCCACTGGTTGTTTAAATGTAGAATCATAGAATGTTTGGGCTGAATGGAGCCTATTCCCATGCTGTACATGTATGGTAGAGAAAACTGAGTCTGAGCAGATTAATATGCCGGGGGTCACGAACAAAATATTAGCAGTTAAGT
Organism: Tupaia belangeri chinensis; assembly: GCF_000334495.1. Classification (NCBI taxonomy): domain Eukaryota; kingdom Metazoa; phylum Chordata; class Mammalia; order Scandentia; family Tupaiidae; genus Tupaia; species Tupaia belangeri. The sequence continues at coordinate 618,722 of NW_006206032.1, read as the reverse complement.
CCAATCCAAACTGAGTGTTAGAGCAGTGTTTGTTATATGAGGTAGTTAGAAATGATAAATAACCTAGAGAGGATTCAAAGTATATGCGAGGATGTGTGCAGGTTATATGTAAATACTATACCATTTGATACGAGGGACTCGAGCATTATGAATATGCACATCAATTGAGGGTCCCAGAACCAGTCTCTGGAGGATACTGAGGGGCAACTGTATTCAAAAGCATGCTAAATATGTGCATAATTTCATATCATGACCTGCTGTAATTCACATGGTGTCACGATATATACACACACACACACACACACACACACATGCACACACACACATATATATATATATATATGTATGTATGTATATGTATGTGCAGATATACACACACACTAATATATCCTTTCTCTTAACCCTCTCATTTACCTATCGTACAGAGATCTAACTCCTCCCACCTTCTGACTGTCTCATTTGTCTCACCTCGAGTGAATTTATATACTCATCTACTCCCACCAATTTTGACATCTTTAATTACAACACGAGGAAGACCTTAGGGTCACCAATGATCTATTTAGAAAAATCTTCTCTTTTCTTTACATGTTTGCAGACAGAAACAGAATTGTTCAGGGGAATAGAAATCTTCTATGATTCTATCACCATCACTTACAGTGACTTTATAATTTTGAAGATTATTAGATTTACATATTTTATTGGATTCTTATAGCACTCCATGAGTTAATTGAGACAGAGTTTCAATCATATTTTCCAGGCAGGAAACCGAGTCACAAAAGATAGAGTGACAGTAAAAGTCACTGAAACACTTGGTAATGGAAGCAAGACCAAAGAACAGATCTAATTTTTGGCCTAGCATGTTTTCCTAAAGCATTATATATACATATGTATGTGTGTGCATATATATTTGTGTGTGTGTATATACATAAGCCTCTAGACAGCCTCTGGAGAGTTTCAAGTGAACATGAGACAAAAGAACTTTCTTCAAGCTTCCAAACATATTTAAGAAGTGAAATCCTGTTGACAAATACTTTGGCTAAATGCCATCAATGAAAACTGCTAACAAATTTTATTGAAATTTTATTGGGAAAAAAGCAATTCCATTAAAACAACAACTGAATCAATTCCAGGTGGATGCTAAAGACTGTGCTTAGGAGAGGTGGTTCGGATCATTTAATTTTTTTAATGGAATTGTGTGCATAATGAAATCTTCTCACATCCAATCTCTTTTCTTGGCAGTGAAACATCTCTATGGATACACTTGTCAACATCACAACTGGCAGAGATTTTCTTTCATCCAAGAGGTAACGTTTGCAATTACTGATGAGATCTGGAAAGATCTACTAGAGAGGTGGTCAGCCAAAGGAGGTCCTAAGGGTAGAGGCTTTTCTGGATAAGCCAGCAGAGCACTGTTACCAAATATTGGTTCATTCAATTCTCCAATTAACATTTATTGAGTTCCTAGATGTGCTGTATAAAGTGGTAATTTATCCAAAATATACAGTTATAAAGTTCTGTCTGGTTGAAGAGCTGATAATTACTATGCTGATTTTCCTTTCTTGCTCTCTAAGGCTGTGCTTAAGAGAGAATGTCCTATTTTGGGTTCAGTTAGGAAAGATGACACCGACATTTCATAAATCTTTCTAGTAACCAAATGAATACATAGACACCGAACTTTAATGAGAATCTATTGGTGTAAATTATGTGTACCTTTAGATACCTATTAATCACTTTTCTATTTAATTTCAAAAATGAGATCAGCATCTTTGAGCACTAAATCTTGAGGAATTTCTTAGAAGGTATGGGACCAGCAGATGGTGTAATGGTTACGTCACTGGACTCCTACATAGTCAGCCGTGGCTCCACTACCAGACCCGGAGACTTAATACTCATGCTGGATATGTGTGTGTGCATGCCCAAAATCCCGAGAGGAGAATGGAAGAGAAGAGATTGTGCTATAGTCATCCTTCATCGGGGTGATTTCTCACTTCTGTCTCTCTGTCTCTCCGGTGAGTGCATGTGCCCTATAGCAAAAATCTCAAAACAAAACAAAACAAAACAAAAAGGTGAGTTGTGGGATCCTCTTTAGTGTGTGTGTGTGTGTGTGTGAGTGTGTGTTTACCCCTCCTCCAACACTGTTGCTTGACCAAATCATACTTTGTATTTTAAATGGCTCCCCAAATCCTCTCGCTTGTAAGAAAGCATCATTGTAAGACCCCAGAAATTGAAGGGGCAACTTTAGAGATAAAGTCTGGCTATAGCACAGAGGTTGAAGCATCTTCCAAACAGCACAAGTAGACACAGAAGACCTGGGCCTATATATCTGTATGATGGACTCCAGCATGAAGAGTTACACTCATAATCTGCTTGTAGATTTAGAAATTCATTTTGAAGGTCCCACGGGAAGCACCTCTTTTGAGAGACAATAGTAGCCAGACTGACCAGTCACCTGGACCCGGGTGATCCCTGTTTTCTAGAGGGCAGTGGAGTGCAGGAGCTACATCATTTGAAAGTGCCTATTGCAAGATGCCTTGGCATGCTCTAGTAAATCATTGTATTTGTGAGTAGACAAGCAAAACCTGAAAGGATATTATGCTTTGAATAACTTTCCACGACTTTCCACAACTTTCTCACCAAGATCTTCCCCAAGATGTTCTGGAGCCAAATTAATAAGTCTCTCCATTACCTCTATCAGTTAATATAAGTGGGCCTTGAGAACAGGTTTCTCAGCCTTTATTATGCATAAAAACAGTATACAAATACCCTGGGGATATTGACAAAATAAAGATTCTGATTCAGTATGTTTGGGTTGGAGCCTGAAGTTCTGTATTTTCAGCAAGCGCCTGAGTTACAAAGATGCCATTGATCCATGGGCTGCCCTTTGAGTTGCAAAGCTCTAGATATCACAAAAGAATGCAATGGAATTAACATTTGTGAGTTATGACTTGAATAAAAAGCTCTAGGCCACCTACAAAGCAATTTAGAGGTATAGTTTAACACCATTTTATTAAGAAGCCACAAAGTGCATATTATATCCATTTTCTAGATAAGAAAATTGAGGCGTGGCAGTTTATTTATTTATTTATTTTTAAGAATTTTGCTATAGGGCATGTGCCCTCGCCAGAGAGACAGAAAACGAGAAATCATCCACCAGGGTGGATGGCCACAGTGCAATACCTTTTCCTTCATTCTCCTCTTGGGATTTTGGGTATGCATGAACACGTACCCAGTGTGTTTCAAGCCACTGGGTCCAGGATGCAAACCGCGGTTGGCCATGTGGGAGTCCAGCGATGTAACCACTACACCATCTGCTGGTCCTCAGGCTTGGGAATTTTACCTTACCCCAAATCAATTAGCTAATCATAGCAAATCTAGGACTGGTTCCTGATTTCTCTGACCTCAGAGCTCACCATCCTTTTGCCAGCCTATGCTGCTTCCCAGAGAATTCTGTCCTGCCAGTTTTCCAGTTTATTAAAGAGCATTTCAAGAAATGATTAAACCGGCAGGTTGAAACTGTTTGCCACTTGAATGGCATTAACATGATAGCAATGAAAAAAAAATAAATGCAGAGGAACAATGAGAATGAAATAGAAAAACCTTTGGACTACAAGAAAGTATATGGACATGGGTGACTGCACTAATAAGTCAGAGAGCAGAGTGAGGCAGGTGGTGGGAAGCTGTGATCAAGCTGGTAGTGCAGCCAGTGATCCTTCCAGCCTCTCCTGGAAGGGCCATTTTCAGTGTTTACACCATTCACTAGACGACTGAAGTTCTGGAATTTTTAGAGTAGCTCAGAGCCTCAATAATTATGGCTTAGCCTTAAGCTGTAATTTGGAAGATAGAGGGAAGCCCAGAAAGAGAAAAGACAGAAATACTGAGAAGGACAAAGCAAATGAGGAAAGCATTGTTACTGCCTAATGCCTATTGAAAAGGTGCTACAAATAAAGACACAGGAGAGGTTCTGCCTTTGTGAGAAATTAACGTGAAGTAGTTCTACTTGAGCTGAATAAAAGAGACCTATTGTCTATTTGTGAGAAAGAAGGAAAGGAGTCTTTATGAAGAGATGGAACTCTAAGGGGGCTGGGGATGATGTTGAACTTATTTAAGAGGGAGCTCCATCTAATATGAGTGGATCCAGAGAGGGAAAGAATCAAGTACATTAAATTCTTTTCTTAATTTTTTTTGGAGAGATTTTCACTATAGGGCGCATGCGCTCCCCAGACAGACAGAGAGAGACATAGAGACAGAAAGCGAGAAATCACCCCCCAGGGGGGAAGGTCACACCACAATCCCTTCTCCTCCATTCTCCTCTCGGGATCTTGGGCACGCATGCACACGCGCCCAGCGTAAGTTTTAAGCCACCAGGTCCGGGACGTGAACCGCGGTCAACTACGTGGGAGTCCAGCGACATAGCCATTATGCTAACTGCTGGTTCTCAAATTCTCTTGTAAACAATAAATTTATTGATATGTATTTCACATACAGAAAAGTAGCCCATTTGAAGTATAAAATTCAAGGGCCAGCAGGTGATGTGATGGTTAAGGGCTTTGGACTCTCACATGGCTGACCATGGTTCGAGTCCCAGACCTGGCAGCTTGCTTTCTCACTTTTTCTCTCTCTTTCTCTGTCTCTCTCTCTGGTCAAATTAAAATAAATGAATAAAGTTAAAATATCTTTTAAAAAGTAAAGTGTATAATTAATTTGATTTTAGAATATTTACTGAATCAGCCTATTTCCAGAATATTTTCAGCATCCTCCCTAAAAACATCACATGCCCATTAGCAGTTTCTTCCCACTTCCCTCCTACTCCCAGCCCCTGACAATCACTAATCTGTTTTTCTAACCCTATGGATTTCCCTACTCTGGACACATTATATAAATGGGTCCTAGGGTAAGTAACTATAAAACAACAGTGTACTAATATTCAGTCTAAGGTGTCTGAATTTTTTCACTTATCATGTTTTCAAGGTTTATTCATATTGAATATCAGTATTTTGTTCTTTTTTAAAATCTATTTTTATAATTCTTATTATTAAAAATATGGAATGCCTCACAAATTTGTGTGTCATTCTTGCACAGGGGTTGTGCCAATCTTCTCTGTATCGTTCCAATTTTAGTTTATATGCTACTGAAGCGAGCACAGTACCTTGTTCTTTTTATGGCAAATAAAATTCCATTATACAGAAAGGCCATATCTCTTTATTTGTTTATCAGGTGGTACACATTTGTATGGTTTCCACTTTTGCTTTGTTATAAGTAATGCTAGTATGAACATTTGCATACAAGTTTTTGCATGAACGTGTTTTTGATCTTCTTGAGTAGGGACCTAGGAGCAGTCTTGACGTAACTCTATGTTTGACCTTTGAGGAACTGTCAAAATCGTAGAAGTGTTTTCTAAAGTGACTGCTTTACTTTATAATCTCACCAATTAATGTATGAGGGATTTAGTTTCTCCACATCCTGCCAACATTTATATTGTCTTCTTTTTTTAAAAAAAAATGTTCATTTTAATCATTCTAGTTTATGAGAAATAGTGTCCATGGTTTCGATTTGCATTTCTCTAAGGACTAATGATGTTGAGGATCTTTTCATATGCTTTTCATTGGCCATCTGTATATATTATTTGGAGAAATTGCTATTTAAATCCTTTGCTCATTTCCCCCTGTATTTTTAACTCTGTTTCACCCTATGACATGTAGAGTGGCTAGGCCTAGAGGCTGAATTCTTAATTGAGTTGTCTGCCACCATCTTGAGGGCACACTCTGTTGCAAATTATAGTGATGAAACTCTTGTACCTTAGCTCACAAGAGAACAGAATGCGAATTACTGAAATACTGGTGGCACTGGTCTCCATCTCCTTTTAAAGGACTTATTTTAGAGATTTAATCAGGGGGGATTCTTGGACCCAAATGACTAATTCCATCTGTAAGATGACAAGCAATCATGTTAATTGTTTCTTTTCACTTTAAGTCTCATGAGAAGTCATTAAAATACTGATTTTTTTTGTGTATTTTCTGCAATCATTGCACAGTCTTCATTACGTATTAACACTTGATAAATATTTTCTGATTTATTGGAAGCAACAAATGTGGTGGATTATTTAAGTAGTCAAGAGGTGAGAAAAGATAACTATAAAACAACAATGTACTAATAATTATTACTTTATTATTATTGGCCATAATGACACTACTGTTTATCAGACTATGTATAAAGAACTAAAATTTTACTCAAATTAGTTTGAGATATGCTAAATAAACTATACCCCTCTCTCATAAGTTCACAGTGCTTATGTCTATAAGAAGTTTAAAAAGAAAGTGTAAGGGATCAGCAGATAGCATAATGATTATTTTGTTGGAATTTGAGTCCCAGATACTGCGACTTAAAACAAATGCTGGGGTTGTGTGTGTGTGTACCCAAAATCCCAAGAGGAGAATGGAGGAGAAGGGATTGTGACATGGCCTTGCTCCCTTGGGGTGATATTTTTTGCTTTCTATCTCTCTGTATCTCTGGTGAGTGCACATATAGCTAAAATCTCTCTAAAAAAAGGAAGAAAGAAAGAAAGAAAGTTTAATTTTGTTTTACCTAATGTTTCCAATGTTATTTGACCACAGAATTCTTTTTTATTCTGTTTTCTTTTTTTTTTTTTTTTCTCTCCACACAGTACCTTTTAATCCTTCACAGATCTAGGGTCCTTTGGAAAGTGCTTTGGGAAATCTCGGTTTTAGACTCTAGATAAGATATAATAGCTCTGGGAGTTTGAAGGCCAGAACAATTATTTTTAACTATGTAGGTGGGAAGGGAATCAGAGAAACCTTCATGCAAAGGGTGACAGCTAATGAAATATGAAAATAATATGTATATTACTTAGAACATAGAGCTGCTATGATAATCATGTGAGATGACCATATAATATGCTAGAAAAATTTTACTAATTTGATCCTTTAAAATATAGATATGATTTCAGCAGACAGAGTGGAGGATAGGAGATGCAGAACTTCTAAGGTCCAGATCCCTCAAATTAAAATTCTGTTTCTGGTATTTGTTGTATGTCCTTTCCCAAGTTATTTAATCTGTCTGTGATTCCTATATCTCATTGGTAAAATGAGCATAACTTAAGAGTTAAAAGAGTTAATACACTCAAAGTACTTCAAATAATACCTCATGAGAGGATTTTTCAACTTTGGCATAGTTGACATTTTTAGCCAGGTAATTCTTTTTTTGTAGGAGCCTCTGGAATTCCAGATCCCTGGAATTCTACCCCTTAGCAGCAACTCTACCCTCCAAGTTGTGATGATTGAAAATGTCTCTAGATGTTGTCTAATGTCCCTTCTTGGGGAAAATTGTGGTTAGTGAAGAAGTGCTGCCTCAGATTAGCAATCATAATCTAAGTGATATAGTAAACCTTTATTAGTAGTATTTTTGTTTAGGGGAGAATTACATGCAACATTAATTTTTCCCGGGTTAAGCATAGGTTCTACATATTATACTTTGGTCCACATTCCTGAGCTCCATCAGTTGGTCTTTAATCCTGGGTCAAATTATAAAGTGCCACAATTGAGTGCTAGACTGATGGAAAAGGAAAATCATTTTCCAGGGAGATGGTGGGAAAATACAGGTATAAATTTTCCATGGAAGATTAATAAATAATAAATATGTAATATATAGTAAAATATGAAAAATATATAAATTATATATATATCTATATACATAATTATATATATATATTTGTGTGTGTGTGTATAAAAAACATAAGGAACTGAATCACATTAGTGATTCCAGAGAGGAAATCTACTTGGGTATAACATGGAGAAGCTGGCACCAAAACACAGGCATCAAAGCAGTTGTGTAGGCTTCATGATTGAACTTGAGTTGTGATGGATGGGTAGAATTTCAGTGCCCTGTGTAGTAATCAGGCTGTAATTAGAGCTATTAGAATATCAAAAACATAATTAACAGATTTTATTCTTGGACATTTGCTCTTTAATTTTATATGTTGGTAAGTGAATGGAGAATATTGGTGATTAAACTCTTCAACTATCACAATAAAAAATACTTAAGAGCCCTTGGAAATTTATTTACTAGGAAGATGGCATATTTAGTTATAGATAAAACTTAGCGTTCTTTTTTTTTTTTTTTCTCACTATCTGTTTTGATTTACTTTAGAAACTTTTCCAGAGGAAATTCCTTAGCTTTTAGTTTAGTTTAGTTTGGGAAGAATAAGACTTTTACATAGCTAACGAAAACAAACTACCTCAAAGTATCTTGGCTAAATGGTGTGTGGGAAAACAAGGGCTTACAGTTTTAAATTTTGGACTCACTGGAATTTTCTTTTTCCATTTTCAGCTGAGGAAGAAACAGGGTCTACATTTTCTGGGGTGTAGACAGATATAGCCTGCCTGAGCTTGGCTATGTCATTATCTTTCTGAGTGTCAATATCTTGGAGCATAAAAGGAAAAGGATAACCTAAGTCATCTCTATTGTCCCATTAGTTCAAACATTGTGTGATCCTCAAGATGAAATCTCTGTTTTATAGATATGCATTTATGTCAAGAGTTATGTCATAGTGAGTTTTTCATCATCATGGTAAAACTGGGAGAGTAGCAGATTGAGCAATACATTTGCACATCACAGTGCAACTGGTTATCCCTTATTTACACAAATCTTATTGAAGAAATGACAGTCAGAAGCCTTTCCATATTCAAGTATAAAAAAATCTATAAAATTATATTCAACTTGTTAGTAACCTGTGTCAGAGATTTTAATAGACTTATATTTCTTTTCTGTGTTCAGAAAAGGCTTTTCCAAGTGAATATAAGATATGACTACCCACTTTGGCTGCACCTTCTAAACTGTGGGTCAAGTTTATTAAAATATAGCTCATGACCTATCTCCTTTATTTGTTTTATTAAATGTGGTTTTTATTTTATCATAAAGTAATATGTACATATATATATAATATACATATATACATATATATATATATTATTTTGGGACTGTATTTATAATAGGTAGGAATGAGATTACAGATTTATACCACATGAAACAAATCTGATACTTGAAAACTTGCATTTAATGTGAAATTCAATGTGTAATTCTTCACATTGCCCTTATAATTATTTACTGATGTGTATTTATCCCTCAAGGATTATATTAAAGTAGAACATTTAGTTCACTATCTATACATTTGTAATGAAACAGATTGAACATACAAAGAATTTTTAAGATTTTATTTCTCGTTTAATTAAAATCAATTTATGTGGCTTAAGCAACTTATTTTTTAAATTAAAGTTCAAGTGATATTGTTATTTGATAGTAGTAATTGCATTGGATTCAGAGAAAGTGCTAAATGGGAAGGCAGAAAAAATTTTAAAAACCCCGAAAAGTTAGTATGGATCAATGAAAGAACTAATAATTCTATCTAAAACTTGGAAACTGAACAGACAAAAAATAGATACAAGATCAAATAATAAACTGATTTGTAATTTAAGGGTTATCAAAGTGGTTCCCGTCTTCTGCCTGTCTTTCTTTCACATTCTCTGCCTCTTGTCTCCTGCATACTGTGGAACACTAAGTTCATTTATATTTTGTTTCCCGAAGGGCAGAAACTGAGATTTAAAAATTTAAAGTCCTTTGAAGATTCTGCTACACTAGAGATTCAAATAAGATTGCTCATTTGTTAATACTGAGTTCCCAGTTTGACAACCTTTATAATGGCCTACATTTCCATGCATATGAATTAAAACTGTTGAACATTCTTTGCGTTAGGAGGTATTTAAAATGTAAAAAGGAAAACCTGATTTCTTGAGACCTACTTTGACCTTAATACTAGGTTAATTACTTTGTGTATGAAGCTGATAATACCATCTTTATTTCAATGAATCAGAAATTAAAGATGAGGGATCAGCAGGTGGCATCATGGTTACATTGTTGGACTCCCACATGGCAGACCACAGTTCGAGTCCTCAGTCTGTTAACTTGAAACTCTTAGGCACTGTGCCCAAGATCCTGAGAGGAGAGAGGAATAGACAGGATTGTGGCATGGCCATCCCCCCTGGGTAGTGATTTCTCACTTTCTGTCTTTCTGTCTCTCTGTCTCTCTGGCAAGCACATGTGGCCTAGAGAAAAAATCCCTAAAAAAAAAAATTAAGGCCAAAGAAACCCTTTTAGCAAGAACAGCAACTAGGCTTCATACCCAAATGTCAGATTTAATCCATCATCCTCCATGCTTAATACTAACTCCCTAAAATACAATCCTTGCCTGCACATTGCTTACAAGTTGCTCATTAGCTGGTGTTTTCTTAATCCTGTAAGCAACCGAATAAAATATCTGGAGAGTGTGATTGACTTTAAGGAAAATTAATGTTAGAGGAGTAAGAAATATGTATATTTACTTAATGGAGTAAAAGAAAGTTTCTTCATGTGAAGGGTCATATTTGAGATTATAAGGTATTTGTAATGTGTGGAGCTGAGGACAGGGATATTCCAGAAGAAAGGAAGGACTCAGCTATAATTACCTATAGAGGTGATCCTGGTAAAGGAAATTAGGCAGTTTTATAAGGGATGTTAAGTTAAAAAAAAAAAAAAAGGAGTGCTTAAGTACCAAGATGTTATTGATTTAAAGGGCTGTTTTAAAGAAGATGTTAGATTGTAGTGCTGTTTTAAAGTGTTTAAGAAAGATTCTGCTTAGTTTTGAAAGATTAATATTGTATCACAAAGAGACTGAAAGCTCAGAGTTCAGTTTGAAGATAATCATAATAGACCAAATACACATGGGTCTTGACAACTGACTGAATGTGGCAATACTAGAGGAGGAAGGTCACAATGATTCAATGATTAAGGCCGCAAGGCTATTATATTTTTTGTTATTTTTATTATTACCACAGTGGGGGGGGGGAGAACTAGTAAAACTCTTCCTCCATGAATGTATTCATGTTACTTATCTTCTTGATCCTTGTGGTTCTTTAGAACATATATCTCAAAAAGAAAATTGAGAAACAGAACTCTTATTTTCATCATTCTGAAAAATAACTCTTATGAAGGTTGCCTCCATTTTGGCAGACTCTATTGGTTTGTTTTCAATTTTTAAATTGTATTTCTAAGTAGCATTTTGCATCAATGATCTTTCCTTCCATTTATAAACACTTCCTCACTAGCTTCTGGAGGGTCCTACTCCCTGGTTGTTCTCTTGTCTCTTTAATCAATGTTTATCAATCCACCATCTTTATCTCCAGCACCTGTAACAGAACTTGGCACATTGTATTATGGACTCCAGAATAGAGATAGTAGTTTCAGGTGAAAAATGTAGGGTAAAAATGAAGGCAGTGCCTTTGAAGTGTACCTCAAATAATGGATAGGATTCTATCAAATATTTTATTTGTTTGGTTTGGTGGAATTAAGTAAGAGGAAAAAAGATTAGCAAAAATACAAATTTAGAAATCACAGGTCAAACTCGTAATAATCACATACTTTTTGAGTCACTTTGCAGGGTGAAGTGTATTCTGCACTCAGGGCTTAGGAAGAGCTCTTTGGTACATGGATACTTTACAGACCATATTTGAAAAAATGCAGTGATTATTCATGTCAATCATAAATGCATTTAGTTTCCAAATCTATACTTTTTTGACTTATTTAGTGATGAGAGAGCCAAACTCTGTAAGCATTATCTTTTCTCACCTGACTCAATGCTAGACTTTGTCCATAGAAGCCATTGGAGGGACAGTGAAAGAGAAGTACAGTATTTAATATATTTCTTCCAGTTTCAAGGCCTTTTCTCTTTCTTCTAGGACACAGTGTCCAACTAGTGGATTCATAGGTAGCTTCACCAGGATCCTAGTGGTAATTTCCAGGTGAAATTTTCAGGCAACCCAAAGGGTAGTTTCCTAGCAATTTTGATGCTCTTGGATTGTTTATTTGCTTGATAGATTCGGCATGCATGCAGTTCGGCAAACTTGGCCATCTAGTGGGCAATAGTCAGCCCTTCCAATGAAGTCTGAATCTCAGTCCTGATAGTGCTCTCTTGTGTTTCTTTTTTGGGCACTCTCCTCTAGCCCAATTGGCAGTAGGTGCTTTTCATTTCCACTTTGCTTGTATTTTGTGTTCTTTCACCTTTACAAGTTTATTTATATCTTCAAAGAGAGAAAGACAGATAGAGTGGGAGGCATGCCCAACAGGGTCTTTGTATCACTCTCCAGCCCTAGCCTCAACCACTAGGATTGCGATCATGTGTCAAGTGTACATGGCCTAATGTGCAAAGGGAGACCTTGGGCTCTGAACTCAGGGCCTTCTCATTTGGCTTTAACATCAGGGAGCATTCTGTTACCACTGTGCCACTGCAACTGACCATGTGCTGTTTTACTCTATTTTTTAAGAATGATTTTATTTCTTTATTTATTTTAATTTGACCAGAAAAACACACAAAGACATGCACACACACACACACACACACACACACACAGATAGAGAGAAAGCCACCAGGTCCAGGACTCGAATCATAGTTGGCCATGGGGGAGTCCGGGGTCCTTAACCAGCACGCCACCTGCCAGCCCCTGTTTTACCTTTTAATTAGCAAAATGTTAATACTCTTAGTAGTGGTTACTAATTCCTTATATTAAAGTTTCCCAGGAGCCAACCAGCGGTGCGGTCATTAAAGTGTCAAAATGCCACATGGATGACTGTGTAGTTTGAGTCCCAGGCCTGATGGCTCGGGAAATACTGGGCCCTGTGCATGTGTGCCAAAATCCTGAAAGGGGAGAGTTGGAGAAGGGATTGCAGTATGACTATATGCCATGGCCCCACAAGGGGAGTTGGAGTGTCTCTCTCTCTCTCTCTTTCTTTTAACACATGTTCTGTCTGGCAAATTGAAAAAAAAAAGAATTCCTGATCAAATGTCTAGTGTGGTTTCTGTCTCTGACATGATTCTTACTGATGTGTTATTGTTTCATGTATAATGGATGTATAATGGATATTACACAGATGTAGCATTGAGTGTATTTGGAGTGTGCCATCTACATGCTGGTATATTTTCCCTTACAACCACTAGCAACTACTCATCATGCAGCAAAATCTATATCTACATTTTGTCAAAGAGTACAATTTACCCAAGTACATGTTGAAATAAAAGTAAAACCATAAAATTCCCTAAGTCAAATGAATTTTAAAAAAAATAGATGAAATAAATAAGAACAATGCCTTCTTTTCTCTTTTGCAATAGATGTACTATAATAATGAAAAAAATATTTTAATGAAAATAAAATAGAATAAAATGAACTTAGGATTAAATTGTGATCTGTTAAAATTGTGTTACCAAAGATAGATTCATCACCAAATAGACAATCCAAAAGCAAACAAATAAAATCTGAGTTTTAAAACCATTTATGTCTATGATAGTGGGAGAAATAAACATACTAGGTCAGTGTTGGTTAGTTCTTGGAGAAATTACTGTTTTTCTAGATACATAGCCCAGAGACTCCCTGTGATCTAGATCAGAAGGTGACATGTTCAGAGGCAAGTTGACCTTCTGTTTTTTAAATGAAATTTTAAAGACAAGTTTGATGTTGTCTATAGCTTTTT
>NW_006206032.1:591110-605122 GCF_000334495.1 Tupaia belangeri chinensis | reverse complement strand
CAAGGCAAAATTAAGTAGTTGTCATAGAGACCAAATAGACCCTAAAGTCTCAAATATTTACTATATATGTTCTTATAGGAAAGTTCACCAACCCTGTAGGACATAGAATTTCTGCCTGTTCTGCAACTGAGTCTTAAAACAAAAACAAAAACAAAACAAAAACAAAAACAACTGAACAAATAGACATGACTGTGTTGCTAAAAATCTACAAATAGAACTATCACATGATCCAGCAATCCCACTCCTTGGTATCTACCCAAAGGACAGAAGAATTCTTAATTGGAAAAGTGCTTTCACATCAGTGTTTATTGTGGCACTATTCACAATTGCTAAGACATGGAACCAAACCAAATGCCCCTGAACAGATGAATTGATTGAAAAACTGGCACATATACTCTATGGAATACTATTCAGCCATAAAAAACAAACAAACAAAAACAAAAAAAACCCTGGTTTTTGACAGAAAGTAGAATATGGAAGATTTACTGCTGAGTGAGGCAAGGCAGGATACAGAGTGTCTGCACTCTATGACTGAAACTGATTGACTAAAGGATATACAAACACAATAAATGGATGTAAATACAAAAATAAAAAACAAAACAACAACTTTATTTATAAAAACCAGCTCCAAGCTAGATTTGTCTTTTATTGCATTGTTGGAAAAGTCATGGTGTAACTTTCTATGCAAAAATGTGTTATGACTTTTCCAACAGCCTCATAGCTTGCTGACTCCTGGTTCTAGTGCACAGTATGTAATCAATATTCGCTGAACAAATTAAACAAAACTTTGTTCATTCTAAAATTGCCCTTATACTTTATTTCCTTTATTAATGTGTGTATGTGTCTAGATGATATTCTGTGACAACTGGAGAGTAGGCATGATGGATGACTTAAGAAATCTCTATAGAGTACCTATGTTGTGGCCATAAGCCACTGTGACCATGTGGAAAACATTGCAGTCCTGGGGATAAGAGCTTTCCTTCATGCTTGATTAAAAAAAAAAAAAAAAAAAAAAAAACAATAGGTAAGGTTTCTTTCTGGTGGGCTGTAGTCTTCAGTCTTCTGTTTTTCATTCCCACTGGCAGTTCAAAGCCATCCTTAATCCATCATATGCCTCTTGAGTGTGCTCTGGGTTCACTGTCATGATGAAAAACTACTTCATGAACTTAGTGAAAGAACTCAGAACTGGGTGTGAGCTGTTCACATAGCTCTTGGTGAAAATGTCACCCAAATATGGAGGAAGCAATCCAAAAAATATTTCATGTGTTTGTTTTGTTTTGAAATAGAAAGATGTATTGACAGTGTTACTTTTTTTTTTCTTTTTTTAACCCAAGGTGTTTGTTCTACAAATCCAGATAGGTAAATTTTATTAGTGAATTTTGGACTACACTTGATGCTGCTATCTCTGTTTTGTCACACAAATCCTCCCCTGCACCTTTATCCTACTGCCCCTGGCATAATTCAGGCTCTCTCCTCTGAATTGCTACCTCCAACTTTTCACATCTCTAATTTATTTGACCTTTCTCAGCCAGATTAATCTTCCTAAAGCACAAATCTAATCATGTCAGTATTTTTCTCAGAAACCCCAAATGGTTCCTTTTTGCCTGGAGAATAAAGTCTGATCTTAGCTAGTTGACACCGTTTAGGCTCCATTTACCTCCAATACCATCTCCCTTTCCCACTTATACCCAACCATGTCCTTTCATGGAGGGTTGCCAGATAAAATACAGGATATCCAGTTCATTTTAATTTCAGATAATTTATGGGTAATGTATTAACAAGAATGTAACTCTAACATTTCAGAAGAAATAGTCATACTAAAAAAAGATTCACTAAATATCTGAAATTTACATGTAATTGAGTGTCCTGTATTTTTATTTGCTAAATCTGGCAACCCTGTTTTCATGTTCACTGTGTTTACCAAATTCAAATAACCTTTGTTTTATATATACACCTCAGGTTTTGAGCTTTTCTAACTTTTCTAGAATTTCCTAACTACTTAAATAAAAGTATGTGGTATAGCACTAAACAATGCCTTTCCTGCATCAGCATGGTACAGAAGGAAGGATATAAGTGAGATAGTATGAGATGATGTAGTGCATTGGGACTGCCATTATGGCTCCAGTTTGACCAGCTCCATGACCTTAGGACAAATGGTTTAGCTTTTGTAGGTTTCAGTTTCCTTATCTACACAATGAGGACACTAATACCCATTTCATGTAATTATTTTAAGAGGTAAGTGTAAAACTTTATAAAAGCTTTATGAAAATATGTAGTTCATAGAAAGGGTTCACATGATAGGACCTTATCAGCTTTCTCCTCATATCAGTACTTCTCAAAGTCAAGAACCCCCAAAGTCTTTCAAATGGTCTGTGGATTCCAATGTAAGAAATACTACATTCAGGGACCAACAGTTAGCGTAATGGCTATGTCGCTGAACTCCCATGTAGTTGCCCACGTTTCAAGTCCCGGACTCAGTGGCTTAAATTCACGCCGGGTGCGTGTGCGTGTGTGCCCAAGATCCTGAGAGGAGAATGGAGGAGAAGGGATTGTGGTGTGGCCACACGCTCCTGTGGGGGGATTTCTTGCTTTCTGTCTCTCTGTCTCTCTGGAGAGCACACATACCCTGTAGCAAAAACCTCTCCAAAAAAAAAAAAAAAGAAAAGAAAAGAAAAATAAATATTATATTCAATAGTTCACAGGAAAGGTAATTTTAGATGATCATTTTTATACCTCATAATTGTACACACTAATCAGATTTAGGCAGTGAAACTCTGGAAAACATGGTCATTAGATACTTATCTAGCTAATTCAGAATAGGATTTTATTTCTAGTCTTCCAACAAAACACAGACAGTATTTTAAAAATTGCCATAAAGAACTTGATGGAGCCACAGAAATATATCAATGGCTCTTTATTATAGAAACAATACATGCTCTCATGCTTGTGTGTATTGATTTGGGACAAGCTATGTTTTGAGTCTCTGTTTCTTCTTTATGGAATCTTCTGTGGTATGATATTACATTATTAACTGAAGAACTGATTGATTAAACAGATAAATTCTGATCTCTTTTCAAATTCAGAAGTATAGGCTTAAATGATGATTTATGTGTATGTTTGGCCAATTTCCCACTTGCATTCAAAATTTCAAAGATCTCTTTTTTTCTTTTTTAAGAGGCTTCTGCCTTAGGACATCTGTTCTTGCCAGAGAGAGAAGGACACAGAGATAGTGAGAGGAAAAGTAAGAAATCACCCCACAGGGGGGATGGCCACACTACAATCCCTTCTCCTCGATTCTCTTTTGGGATTTTGGGCATGCATGCATATGCGCCTGGTGTGAATTTTAAGCCACCAGGTCCAGGACTTGAACCATGGTTGACTATGTAGGAGTCCAGTGATGTAAGTACTATGCCATCGGCTGACCCCTCAAGATCTCTTCTTCTTCTTCTTCTTCTTTTTTTTTTTTTCTTTTTGCTATAGGGCACGTGCACTCACCAGAAAGACAGAGAGAGACAGCAAGACAGAAATCCCCCCCAGGGGGATGGCCACGCCGCAATCCCTTCTCCTCCATTCTCTTCTCGAGATCTTTGGCACGCATGCACACGCACCTCGCATGAGTTTAAGCTACCACGTCTGGAGCTTGAACCGAGGTTGACTACATGAGAGTTCAGAGAGATAGCCATTATGCTAACTGCTGGTCCCCAAATTCTCTTCTTGATAGTGTATTCATATCACCTCTTTTGAGTACGGAATGGGTTATATACCTCTGGCCATGGTTTACTAGACATCTCAGATGCCTACCTGCTGAGTCAACCAGATTTCCTCTTAGGAGATGGGGGAATTGATGACAGTCTCAGGTGGGTGCTTAATATGAAAGTAGTTGTCTGACTCCCATGGGCCACGCACTGGACATAGCAGAGAAAACCACTCTGCAGAGGGGGCAGAATGAGGCAGCCATTGAGTCTGAGCATGGAGCAGTTGCAAAGGTACACCCAATAACAAAATAAGCCCTAAGTAAGACATTTGGGTAAAATCGGGAAATGGAGGCCATCAGGTGGCATGGTGGTTAAGGCATTGGACTCCTGCATGGCCAACTGCAGTTCAAGTCCCAGACCTGGTAGCTCTCTCTCTCTCTCTCTGTCTCCCTCTCTGTTGAGCACATGTACCCTACAGCAAATTTAAAATAGTAATAATACATGAAATTAAATAAATAATTCTTAAAACAAAAACAAAAACAGAAACAACCTACCAAGATTGTTGCATGGAGGAGTAAGGATCACCTGTGGGCAATGTGAATTTTAGCACAGACTGTGTGCATAGTACCACATGAAAGCAGAGAAAACAAAGAGTGAGGAGGAATGGTAGACAGGTGAGAGAAATGACCACTGACGGACCAAGTGGCCACCAAAACACATGGGGAAGTTGTCTAATGCAATTTTTATCAAGTCATGGTACATGGTCTGTTACCCCTCCTTCTTTTTCTCATACAGTGTTCAGAAAACTTATAATAATCACTGAACTTTGCAAATATATGTCTTTTAAAATATAATGAATGAGCTAGATGAATAAATTGAAAGATAAAATTGGTGCCTGATTTGGCTAAATGTAGCATTGGGGCTCATAGTTGGACCTCAAATATGACAGACTGTTGCTTCAGTTTTCATTTGAAGAAAGGTCACTGCTAGTAATTTTTTCTAAAATGAGGATTTGAGAGATATGGACTAAAATTGAAGATGCTGCATCTTTTTGTTGTGTTTCAAGTTACAGTACTGATAGAGTAATCCTGAAAAATATTAAAAGGTTTTTATAAATTCCAAATGTTATTAACAAATGAAAGCAGCTTATAAACTGTAAAAGGTTACAGAGGTAAAAATATGGTATTGTTTAGGCTTACAATTAAGATTGTGAGCTCTTCTGTTTCCTTCTGTTTTACAATGTCTAGCACAACAGTGAGGAGGTACTCATAAATTGTTGAATAAATGAATCTAGGCTTCAGGGTCACATATATGTTATATGTGCATACAAATAAGCCAATCTTAAAGCATTCATTGGCAAAGTGGATTGAAACTGTCCTTGTCTACTGTGGAACAAAGGACAGGAAATAGAAATGATTTAGATTGGAGTCACATCCGAGGACTTGAATGATACTCAACAATGAGGATGGTAGCAGAGAAAGAAGGGAAATCCTTTCCCTAGAGAGTCTGAAGAGATTGGATTCTGTTTTCCTTGGAGCAATTTAAACCTAATCTTGATGAACTTGAAGATCTCTCAGTATCTTTTCTATCCCTTTAATCTCAGGATTGAAATGAACCCTAAATCTTCTCTACTGCTGGGGTAGCAAATTGATGTCTTCTGTATTTGTTTAGATAACATTGATTCACTAGGAAGTGCCTAAAAATTTCACTGCAGTGTATATGTAGCTTGATTGTTGCTCAGTTGGCTACTGTAAGTAGGTTTCTTGTAAGCATTTCTGATGTATAATTCTAAAAGGCCTAAAACAATTTATGGGCCTTTATAGCTCCAATGAATTACCCTGCAGGCATACAACATGCTCCTTTGGGTCTTTGATGTACATAATAAAGGGAGAGTATGACTTAGGCTCTTAGTGATTAATTTCATGTAGGTTGTGGTTATTTAGGAAACAACATTAATTCATCACCGCATGCATTTCAATGACTACCTAAATATGTAGACAAAACATCCCAGTTTCTGACAGTGACAGTGTTAAAATGATGGTGACCTACAGACCAGAAGATACAGTATCTATGCAGGTTTCCTTCATAGTCTTCCTGGGACAAATCATTCTTGTTCTTAGAACTGCCTTTAGACTAGAGCAAGATAGACCCTCTCCTAGGTCCTGCATTTTACAGGGCCCAGTGTAGCACACAAATACTTTACCTTCCAGAATCATTTGTAAACGGTGCCCAACTATTTTCCCTGCCCAGTGAAGAGAAAATCTGTATGAGGTCATGATGTGAAGTGAAAGAGACAAAGCAATGCAACAAAGTCTAAACATTTGCTCATGCAACTGAAATGCCTTCAGGATCTTCTGAAACTCAGTCTCAAATATTATACTTCTGCTTGCTGATGGATTGCTGCTCCTCACATCAATTTCTATGGTTAGGTGTTTCAGCTAGTGCTCAACTTACAATGAACAGTTCAGGTTGCTTAGTCACTCTGCGGCTCGTGTCAAGTATTTGGGGACCAGTGTATGATGGAAGTTATAATTCAAAAGGAGTTTTTTTTTTTTTTTTTCCTTCTGAAAAGGGTATGATTTACTCTGGAATCCCAAGGGTATGCATAGTGATTCATTTCTGAGCCCTGCCAAAGGCTTTGTGCCTATCTCCCTATTACCCATACCTCATCGACAGTAGCTCCTGTATTATATGGCAGCACAGCTTACATAGAAGTGTAGACCTGTCAGAGAGCCTTTTCTTTCTTGTGCTCCACTAAAAACTAGAAATCTTACAAGTTTCTTGGTAAATGTATCTAAGAAGTATACTTGCCCAAATCTGGCATATTCTTCTTTTTAAAACCCAGAAGCTTGGGGTCAGCCAGTGGCATAGTGGATAGAGCACTGGACTCCCACCTGGTTGACCATTGTACAATCCTAAACCCCACAGCTTGAAACTCAGGCTAAGTGCATGTGCATGCCTGGCCAAAATCCTAAGGGGAGACTGGAAGAAAAGGGATCGTGGCATGGCCATCCCCCTGGAGGGTGATTTCTCACTCTCTCTCTCCATCTCTCTTTGTCTCTCTGGTAAGCACACGTTCCCTATAGCAAAACAAAACAAAACAAAACAAAACAAAACAAAACAAAACAAAACAAAACAACTTAAAAAAAAAGAAAACTCAGAAGCCAGTAGGCATTGTGTTTCTTTCTTAGTGGTGGTATGTGCCAGATTGTCCTTCACTTCAGAGATGATATATTGAGATACCTAAACTAATGGAGCTATAGAAACCACCAAAGTTACAGTATTCTGAATAGTTTTTCATGCTTTGTTACACACTTGTCTTACCAAGGTGTCTGAGGAAAGGGCTGAATGAATTTTTTTGTAAAGAGCTGTATAGTAAATCTGACTTAGTGTAGTGGACTGTTGTCATCTATGGAATGGCCAGATTATTAAGATGCTTAAAGCCTAAATTAAAACAATGGCCTAGAAAGTGAATATATTTCTGGAAGAAACAAAGAAGTGTATTGTCCATTTGTTAAAGGAAGAGGGAGAGAGGGAAAGAAAAGACAGAGAGAAGGCAATGGAGAGGGTAGTGGAAGGGTTGGAGAGTGTTCACAGATCAGTGACTGCATATCAGGTCCTCGGGGTCCTGTTGATTTGTTGGAACAGCAGCTACTACCAAGTCACCCCTTGGTTAATCTCCTGTAGTTCTCCAAGATTCATCTGGCATCTGTGTAATCCAAATAGGCAAATTGAATGGATACATGATAGGAATAACTTCCTTTATCTTTCAAATCCTTGATGGTGGCCTTAGTCTTTGTGGTCCTTCCAGGAATGCAATTTTTCTTTTGCTTTCGTCATTTCTTGCTAAGGACCACTAGTGTCTTCCTTGCCAGGGCCACTGGGGTCTTTGTAAGATAAAATTATCTCACAACTGGACTGGGGAGATCTGTGCTTGTTTCTGGGAAATCCAGAAGTCTGGTATTGATACTTCAGGCAAGATGAGGGTAAGATAGGCAAGGTAGTGCTATTTAATAGACTTTCCCCTAGTATCTTTATTTTAGTATATTTGTACTTCATATTTATACTTCATACTTTCTTGATAAAACTAGAAAAAGATTTTAGAGTCCTATGGTTAAATATGAATAAATAACATATAATAGATGTTGTGTGGGTTTTTGGGAATGGGAGATGAACATTATTAAGACTAAGTTTGGAGGTATTTTTTTATATTTCACCCCTAATATTCAAAGATGTTTTACTTTTGACCAGCTGCAGTGCCACAGTGGTAACACAATGCTCCATGATGCTAAGATCATATGGAAAGGTTGTGGGTTCATGTCCTGAGTTCTCCCTGTGTACCCTGGGCGTGTATATGCCTGTGATACTGGCTGGAGGAGGCTGGGTTAGATCATGGTTGGAAGACCCTATTGGGCACTCTTTCTCTTCCTTTTTTCCTTCTCTCTTTGAAGAAATAAGTAAATACAAAAGTAAAAGTTTTTCTTTTATCTTATTTATTCATTTAGTAAAGATTTTGTTTTAAAGTATTGGGTTGCTGGAAAATTCATGACATATTTCTTTTTTTTGAGGGGAGGGGAGGTTTTTCCCTATAGGGTGTGTATGCTCACCAGAAGGACAGAGAGAGACACAGAGACAAAAAGCTAGAAATCACCACCACCACCCCCCCCAGGGGGATGGCCACACCACAATCCCTTATCCTCCATTCTCCTTTTGAGATCTTGGGTACTCGCGCACATGTACCGGGGATGAGTTTTAAGCCACCGGGTCCTGGACTCGAACCATGGTCGACTACATGGGAGTCCAGTGACATAGTCATTACACCAACTGCTGGTCCCATCATGACATATTTTTTCTGTGCAAAAATGTGTATGACTTTTCTGACAACCTAATATTTTACTGTAATGATAGTAATAATAATAATAATAATAATAATATGTTTATAATACACTGATCTAATCCAAGTCCTTATTTTCTGTTTTAGGAAATTGTGGTCCACAGATAGGCAAACTTGTCTAAGGTCATATAATGAAATCATGGCAGATCTGGGAGTGATCCTCAGGTCTTTAGTGCCCAGGAGTATCTCTTCCATTTTCTTATAAATGCTGAGATTATAGAGATCATGGAATTCCTAGAGCTTTTTGCAGAGATCATAAAATGTGTCAATAGCTTGTTTTATTTGAATACTGAAGAGGGGTTTTCAAGAAGTTCAAGGCAATATGCATTATGAAAAAGCTATGTGAAGATTTCAAAACTTTTTCATACCAAAATAAAGTTGCTTTTTTCAAGGTTTTTGCTGTAGGATGTGAGCGCTCATTGGAGAGACAGTGAGAGGGAAAGTGAGAAATCAGTCCTCCCTTCTCAAGGGGAGATGGCCATGCTGCAATCCCTTCTCCTTCATTCTCTTCTCTCAAGATTTTTGGCATGCGCACAAATGTGCCCAGGGTCATTTTCAAGGCACTGGATCCAAGACTGAAAACTGCAGTCAACCATGTGGGTGTCCAGTACCTTAACCACCATGCCACCTGCTGGCCTCCATAAAAATTTCATGTTAATCAAATAGTCAATGTTATATTCTAATATATATGAACATACCAGGTAATATTGTTATTGGCCAGTTAAGTCCAGCTGCTTCTTTCTCCAGTCAATGAAATGAGAGGCAGAGGCTGTAGAAGGGAATTTAGTTCTGTAACCAGTTACAGGGAGACAGTCAGCAAACACCATCTAACTCTCTTGAAAAGCTCAACATGTCCTTGGTATTTATAGGTACAAAATACAAACGTGAACAAATCATTCTTCACTATAATCAATCAGAGCCAATCATTTGCTCCTGAGTAATTATCTGGATTCCTTTTTACTCTGAATATGCATTCCAGGCTTCTTATCTAACCATTCCTCAAACAGATCTCTGAAGGACTCAGTGCTTAGTCAGATTGTTCTTGTTAGAGGTCTGTCTTTTTTTTCAAAATGACTGCAGTACGCTAAACCTCAAGTGGGCCTGCTTCAAACCAGATATACACACCCACAGAAACTCACACAGGCACACACACCCATGAGAAAATAACTTGAAATTTAAAGTATTTATTTTTTTCTGTATGGTTATTTTCTTCAAGATGAGAAAATGCAGTAGTAATGGGGGAGTACCTAACTAACTAGAGAAGCACTACTTTTCTCTGGATGCAGATATAAAATTTGAGAAACTGGTGCCTCTTCATGTCACCTTCCAAACACATTTCTTAAGGCTCTGAATAAATAAAACTATAGTTAATGTTTTATATAGTTAATAATGGCACTTATGTAATTTAAAAACAATTATTTTATTTTCTCAGAAAGCTTGAGTAAATGGAATTTTTATATCTGGTCAGAGATTTAAAATGCATTCTAAAATCATATTTGTTAATGTCTCTGAGCTCTGTCTTTAGTTGAAAAATGTAAAGATTCAGAAAACCGTATTAGAGTGGCCTGAAAACTTCTTATGATTTTTGTTAAGCCTGCTCTAATAGAAACCTAATTTTTCTCTGATGAGTTAGCATTTCTGCTAATCTAAAAAGATTAATGTATCAAGAATAGTTCAATTATATCCTATGAGATTGAATGTCATAAACATTAATTGACAGTTGCTAGAGGTATCAAGAAAAAATAAATCCTTAGGTAGATTGAATCAGGAGCTCTACAACCAAATATGACTCATTAAAAAAAATCTTCATATGATTTAACCTGATAAGGACTATTTTACCTAATATATCACTTACAGTTAGGGTATTACATGATAAGTATATCCATAGGGAAATAATCCCATGAGGTGATTTGAGAATTATGGTGTGTCTTCTCCTTATGCATCTATAGCCTGTGAAACTTATCAATTAAATATTTCTCTTTTGAGTTTAAATGGAATTTTAGATTTTTTTTTCTTTTAAGAGAGATTCTTACTATAGGGTGCATGTGCTCACCAGAGAGACAGAGAGACAGAGAGACAGAAAGTGAGAAATCACCTGGCCCTCCAGGGGGCGTGGCCATGCTGCAATCCTTTCTCTTCTATTTTCCTCTAGTGATTTTGAGCACTCACACACATGTGCCTGGCATGTATTTTAAGCCCTTGGGTCTAGGACTTGAACCACTGTCAACTATATGGGAGTCTAGAGATGTACTCTTTACGCCATTTACTGGACCCATTAAACGCAATTTTAAAATAGAACATATCTGTTACTGAGTGGTAAATGTGGCTTGACCTCATAGAGTATAATGACTGTGTAGTCAGTCATCAACAACTTTCAGAAACGCTCATTCTATATGCAGGACATCCAAGTGGTGATCCTGGGGGATACAGATGTGAAGAGAGATGATTTTCTTTTTTTTGAGAGGTATTTTTGCTCTTGGGCGTGTGCGCTCGCCAGACAGACAGAGAGAGACAGAGAGACAGAAAGTGAGAAATCACTCCCCAGGGGGGATAGTGGGACGTGAACCGCGGTTGACTATGTGGGAGTCCAGCGACATAGCCATTACACTAACTTCTGGTCCCAAGAAAGATGATTTTTAAAACTTGAGTCTTTCAGAAAGTGTGATGCAAAAGCTGAGCATGTGGGAGGGAATACCTATGATTACAGGAATACTTGGAAGCAGTCAGAGTAGAAATTAACAGGTCAGAATAAAGTAGCTGGCTAAGAAGGATTTAAAAGGGGCCTGAAGTTAAAAGGAACATTTTCAGACAGAACAAACCATGCACCAAGAGATAGTGCACATGTGGTTTTTCCAAGAATCCTCAGAAGTCTCTAGATCTGTGCTTGATACGTATGGAGGGTAACTAAATAGAACTGTCTATAACTGGGTTTGAGACCAAAATTTAATTTTCTTAAGGACCAAAGATGCTGAGGGAACTATTTTGGTCTGAACTTTGGGGAGAATGAAGTGTGAATAATGAAGATGAATAATAGTGCCAGTGTTGACCTGCTGGAAGATGAAATGCAAAGAGCCCACAATATTTGGGTTAATTCCTTAAAGCCAGAGATGAAATTTGGCTTAGGAACTCAGTGTCTCTCACCTAACTGTTTAAAATTTTCTATCCTGGGAACCAGCAGTTAGTGTAATGGCTATGTTGCTGGACTCCCACGTAGTCGACTGCGGTTCGCGTCCCAGACCCGGTGGCTTAAAACTCACGCCGGGCGCATGTGTGTGCGTGCCCAAGATCCCGAGAGGAGAATAGAGGAGAAGGGATTGCGGCATGACCATCCCCCCTGGGGGGTGATTTCTTGCTTTCTGTCTCTATGTCTCTCTCTGTCTGTCTGGCGAGCGCACGCGCCCTATGGCGAAAAACCTCTCCAAAAAAAAAAAATTCTATCCTGAGTATGTCACTATGCCTTTTCTTGCCATGACTATTAAATTCCTTTCCATTTTCATCATGTCTCCATCCTTTTCCCAAACTTAATTCTGGGTAGATTTTCATGTAGCTGAATTTATCAAGTATTAGGTTATTGGGGAAGTCATGATGTATTATTCTATGCAGAAATGTATCATGACTTTCCTGATGACCTAATATAAAGAGGTTATTATAAGTGACTTTCTGGGACCAGCAGATGGTGTAATGGTTATGTCGCTAGACTCTCATGTAGTTGACCACAGTTCGAGTTCCAGATCTGGTGGCTTAAACTCATGCTGGGTGCATGTACGTACATGCCCAAAATCCCAATAGGAGAAGGGAGGAAAAGGGATTGTGGCATGGCCATCCCCCATCCCCCGGGGGGGATGATTGCTCCCTATCTGTCTTTCTCTCTGTTGAACACATGTGCCCTATAGAAAAGAAAGACCTCTCTTTAAAAAAAAAGAAAAAGAAAAAAAGTGACTTACTCTGTATGGGCTAGCAGGTGGTATAGTTATGGTGTTGTATTCCCACATGGCCTATTATGGTTTGAGTCCAGGACCTGGTGGTTTGAAAATCATGCTGGGCACATGTGTGTGCAAGTCCAAAATCCAAGGAAAAGAACAGAAGAAAAGGGATTGCAGTGTGGCTATTCTTCCCCCTGTGAGGGTGATTTCTCACTTTCTCTTTGACCATCTCTCCCTGGTGAGCACACACATTCAATGGCAAAAACCTTAAAAAAAAAAGTGACCTTCTTAGGGTTGACAGATTAAGCAAATAAAAATACAGGAACTCAGTTAAATTTGGATTTCAGAGAAATATGCAAATTATATATATAAGGCTAAATATCTTTATATGATTATATATATGCACACATATATGTATAGGTATTTTCCATCTAATATTTGGAAGATACTTCTTACACTAAAAAAGTATTTATTTTGTACTTGAAATCCACATTAAATTAGGAGTTCTACATTTTATTTGATAACCTAGTTCCAACTTCTCTCTTTAACTGAATTTTTTTCCATATCTTTATCTGTTCTTTTATTCTCATTTCCCTGAAAATGTTTGCCTTCTTTCTAGGATGGATTCATTATTGTGTATTCTTAATTCCATTTACTCCTGTTTTTCCTGGCACCTCTCTTTATCAGTCATTTCTCTCATTTCAATTCTTCCTCTTCTGTCATGATCTTCTCTGTTTTCTTCCTACCTTTTCCATGAACCCTTTCTGTCTGTGGATAAAGTATTTCTGTCAATAAAGTATTTCCCCTTAAAGTTTTCTTCCTCAAGTGATGTCCCTGGTATGCTGTTCAGCTCAAAAGAATGCTCTGTGCATACTGCCTGTTCTTCCTCACAATACCTGTTTTTTTTTTTTTTTTAATTTAATTTATCATCAATGTACCTGCTTCTCTAAGTGGTAGTAAGTCCCAACAGTGGAGAAAAGATTGTCCAGAGTCAGATGGGGGACCAGGAGCAGTGTATTAGCTAGAAAATTATTTCTAAACATGGCAACTTGAGAAGACCAAGGAAGAAGTGAAATTAAAAGTTGAAAACAATTACTCAAGCAAATAAAACTGGATTTTAATAAAACATCTTACCATTTACTGACACTTTCTTTGGTCCAGGTATTCTGCTAAGTATTTATTTTTATACCTCATTTAACCCTCACAACAATTATATGTAATTTTATCCTTGGCTCTCAGATGAAATAACTAAGGTTTATTGGGGTTAAAAATAGAATGCCTGGGGCTAACTGGTGCTACAGTGGTAACATGATGTTCTGCACTCTGAATCCACATGGAAAGGTCCTGGGGTCACGTCCCAGGGCCTCCCCATTTGCCTATGCATGTGTTTGTGATCTATGTCAGATGAGGTTGGGGTGAATCAGGGAGGACTCTGTTGAGACTGTCTCCCCTCTTTCTCCCATGTAATAAATAAGACTGTCTCCCCTCTTTCTCCCATGT
>NW_006206032.1:575735-589199 GCF_000334495.1 Tupaia belangeri chinensis | reverse complement strand
TATATATATATATGCTTGCCTTAGAGGGCAGTGTATATGGAGCAGGATCACAGTTTGAATCCTTGTCCTAGTGGTTTCAAAAAACTCACTGGGCATGTGTGCATGCCCCAATTCCTGATAGGATGGAGAAAGAGGAACAAGAGTTATGGAATGAGTAAGCCTTATTGGAAGGTGTGTTCTCTCTGGAAAGCTATTGTGCTCTCTGGCAATTAAAAATATTATTACTAAGACCACAAAAGTACTAAGTGGTGGAGCAGGCATTTGAATATGAAGCTTTTATCTGAAGTCCATGTGAGTCTGTACAGAACCATCATGTAAGCAAATTAAATAAACAAATGCTTACCCAATTGCTTATACCAATTTCAGTTAGCTCTTGACCTCTATGTTCTGTCACTAATGTGATTAATATTTATTCTAGTTATGAATTTGGTGAAACATAAATGCTTAATTTTAACAACATGATTGCTTGATTGCTTGGGGAAAAGCAGTTTGGATCAATGAAGACTAAAATTTCTGTGCTATTCATTTTCCACGTGACATTTTTAATTGCCTGATACTAAAATAATAACTTGGCCTACTGAAAACATTTCTGAGTTTCCTTTAATTAAACAAGCTTCTGATATATTCAGGAATTTTAATCACAGGCATGAATGTGATGGAAAAATGTGGACCCAAGTAATTGCCTTGCTGGTCATCCAGTTCATATTCTACATTTTAAGTATTTTCATCTTCAAATTTAGTTTAATTGATCTTTTTTACTTCCAATTCAACAAATATGTATTCAACATTTGCTATGCACATGGGTTATTTGGGTCTACAGTTGATAAAGTAATAGGAAAGTACCTGACTTTATAAAAGTAATTGGGGAAATGAAACTCACACATATACAGACTGATGTAAGTGGTGCTGAGATGCTAGACCATGATGGAATGTGTGAGGCTGGAATGGAAGACATCCATGTGAAAACAATGTTAAAATTCAGTGACTGACCAATTTCTAGAAGTCAAGAGGGAGATAAATTGTATTAACACATGAATGGCAATTTGAAAAAAAAATAAAAGAGAGGGAAGAGAGTAAAAGAAAATCAACAACATCAACAAAGAAGTTTGGGAAAACAACTATTGACTAAAGTCAAACATATTTCCTTTAAGATTTTTAAATTTAAGGCTTTTCCCAAAAATGAACTTTAAAATTGAATTTATCCTCTCTAGTCCTCCTTCCATTCCAGTTTTGTCTTCATCTCCTGTTATGATTTTTCCTGATCATTTTCATATCAGTTTGACTATAAGAAAAAATGTTCAATGTAGGTACAACTATTGAGTTTAGGTAGAATGCCCTTATTGTATTTTCACATGCAATGGGAGGTTGATATTTTCTCCCATTTAAAACAAATTCATACAAAAGTCATGGGATACATAATAGAGGTTTAACTTACATGGGAAAAATAATAGAAGTTTTACTTGGTAGTCTTTTAAAAGGAAAAGGACCATGAAAACAGTCTGTGCATGTTATTTAGACTTCAGATTTTTTAATGGCAGTTCCAATTCCGATCACAAAATGTCTAGATTTGACATAACCCAGTCAATTTTGATGAACATATATACAGATTTAGTTGTTTTTAATTTATTTTACAGTTTTTATCTTTTCCAGTAGAGCAAATGCTTATGACATACCTTCTATGCCCATAGCTTAATTGGTCTTATGGCAGACAAAATAATAGAAAATAACTTTTTGATATTTTCTTGTCATCTAATTACAAAGATATCTTTTTTCATTTACATTTTTTATTTAATTTTCTTTTATATATTCAATCACATTATTTAGCTTACAAAGTTAAGCTTCTTGGAAGAAAGAATTCAGCCAAAAGACAGAAGTGTAATAAAACAACAAAGCTTTATAGCAAGGTAAAAATAAAAGTATAAATCAGAGTAAAGTTAAAATGAAAGTACACTCAAGAGAGGTAAGAGTAGGCTGGCCCATGAGTGGATACCAGCCTTGAGGTTTCTGTATTATGTGGTTTTATTGGTTCGCCATGGGGTACCTCCCTTTATGCCTAATTTGATTGGCTTTTTTACTCTTCTCTCTTTGCTTTCCACTCTTATTCCTGGCACCTCCCCTCTCACTTCTCCACAAGTTCTGTTGGGCCCTATTATATAATAATTTCTCATGAGTACCTTAGGGAAATCCATGTGGGAGGGGGTCCTAAAAAACGCAATGCAAATGATGCATTAACGAGCCAAAGATAACTGAGGACAATCAAGCTCAGCACTGATTTATCCTAGTCCCCTGTGCTGCCCCCTCTCTTGAGTAGTAGAATGTTCCTGGCCACAAAGAGGGCATGGCCTCATGAGTGATGCCAGCACACCTCTAGCCCTGGCCTGTGTCTGTCTACTAACCCTAACATGGAGATGTAAGAAAAATGATTGGAAAATTTGAGATTGGCAACCGGCCTATCTGGAGAAATAACAACAAAAATCTCAAAAATTTCCCAGGCATTTTCTTATTTTTGTTTTTGATCCATGAAGTGCCAGAATACTGTTAAAAGCTATTAGCTAGACTATCTAAATTACCCAGTTGATTCAATAATCTTTTACATATAGTTTTGGATCCTCATTCAGTTAATTTTAATAAGGAGGGTTTCTTGAATCCCTACAATAATATTCTTTTTAAACACATTGTTATATTTAAGTCCTCTGGTATACTTGTTCACTAAATTGCCCATCTTCTTTGGTTAGCCATTTTTTTTTTCTTTCTGTGGTGATTAAGAATCAATTAAATTTATATAAATTTGGCAATTCAAGGTGTAGAACTATAACAATATTCTTTTTCTTTTTAAAAACTGTTTCTCTTTATTTCTATTTGTTTTATACATTCAATCATGTTACTTAGCTTACAAAGTGAATATTCCAACATGTGTACATTTCTCACCAGTCCAGTTCACTATTCTAGAAAGTTATCTTCAATAGATAATAATCCATTTGTTTGTCCTATAAATGCCTTGCCTCCCTATTTTTCTCCTTAATGCCCTTCCTCAGACTCTACTCCTTCACCTGCCCTCTTCCCACACTGTATCTAGTATTCATAAACATTTACTTATTTTCTATAACCTTTAGTCATTCAGTTTTGGCCATGGAGTGCAGACACTCGGTATATATTAAGTGGGGACGTACAATGTCTCTCCTTCATAGCCTGGCTTGCTTCACTCAGCAGTAAATCTTCCATATTGATCCACTTTCTGTCAAAAGCCAGGGTCTTGTTTTTTTATGGCTGAGTAGTATTCCATAGAGTTTATATACCACAGTTTTTCAATCTATTCATCTGTTTGTGGGCATTTGGGTTGGTTCCATGTCTTAGCAATTGTGAATAATGCTGCAATAAACATGAATGTGCAAGTACTTTTCTGATTAAGAATGGTATTGCTGGATCACATGGTAGTTCTATTTGTAGGTTTTTGAGGAATCTCCAAATTGTTCTCAGAGTTGCTGGATCTATTTACATTCCCACCAGCAGTATAGGAAAGTTCCCCTTTCACCACACTCCTGCCAGCACTTATCATTTTTTGTTATTTTAATCTTAGTCATTCTGACTGGGGTTAGGTGGTATCTTCAAGTGGTTTTGATCTGCATCTCCCTTACAATGAGGGATGGTGAGCATTTTTTCATATGCTTTGTGGCTTTTCATATGTCTTTCTTAGTGTTTTTTTTTTCAGCTCATTCCTCCAGCTTTAAATAGGGTTAATCATCTTTTATCAGGACAGCTGCTTGAGTTCTTTGTGTATTCTGGTTATCTTTTTGCATGTTTTCTGTAAATTTGTAAAATTATTTAATTATCTCTGAAACTTTGTATGGGGCTAAGATTTAAGTACTTGGAAAGGTCAACAAGTTTTATTGGGTAGCAAAGAGAAATGTTTTTGCTAAGAGTGTACTCAGCTACTAGAAAGGATCCTAAATTCTGTGAGTGTGGAGAAGGAATAGTGAGAAGTGTTTCTTGGAACTCCCCTAGGTAAGAAAACTGCAAAATAATTTCAAATCCTTTTCATAAGAGCCATTGTTCTCAGTACGTGTCAAAAGAAGAGGAGTGAATGAGTATTTAGATTTTTCTTCTGTTTTCTTTAAGTTAAATAGGGAATCTTAAAAACAAAAGCTACATGAGACTCATATTGACATAGAGAGATTCAGTGTACCTTTTATAGAATCTGGCTCATAGGGCACTTGAGATTTCGTCTCCCTTGAGTCTAAGTCAAAAGATGGCATTAAAGGCACAATTACTAATTATGGGTTACTGAAAATTTGGATTGTCTTAAGTAGTGAAATGCCACTTAGCTAAATCAAGAGTTGTAATTATAATTAGAATATGTTCAGTAAGCTAGGGTTTTAACATTAAGGGGAGAGACATCTTAAAATTAATTATGCTCACAGTAAAGCAGATATAGTTGGCACAAGATAATTTGAAAGTTCCTTCATCAGGCAAAGCATAACAATATCGGTTGTACAGTACAAGACATAGGGTAACTTTCTCAACCACAGAGTCAATACCATCTACCATCTCTGTAAAACCACAGTCCTTGTAATGTGGTTGTTACAAAGCCTCAAGTCACTGGTGGTGTCTTGGAATACTGAAACATATGTAATCAGAAAAAAGAAAGGTACCAGCTCTCAGGACTTGCCTCCAGTGGACAGACCCACAGAACCATAAGATACAATAATCTAGGAAGCCAGAAAACCACGAATAAGAAATAATCTTTTCACACACTCAGGAATGCAAAAATTTACCACAATTCTGTGGGAATCATCCAAGGAACCCATGGACAGCGTCCTGGGCTGAAGGAATGGCTTATACTTTCCACAATGCAGACTGCTCCGCTCCAATGGATCAGGTCTCATTAGGACTTATAGAACACTAAAAAACAAAGAAGGAAGATGGGACAGCTAGTAGCATGGCGGTTAAAGCAGCACAATCTCACAAGGTCAACTATGCGATTCAAGTCCTGGACCTGGCAGTTTGAAAAACACATCAGGCACGCTGCTTGTGTGCCCAAAATTTGGAAAGAAGGGAGAGATGGAGAAGGGACTGCAGCATGATCATACCTAATATGAAGTGCTTTCTCATTTTCTCCCTCCATATCTGTCTCTATGTCTCTCTTCAGGGAGCACATGTACCTTCTGGCAAGTTAAAAAAATTGGGGATAAAAAGAAATAATTTTGATGGACCAGCAGATGGTGGAATGATTTTATCACTGGACTCCCACATAGTTGACTCAGTTTGAGTGCCTGACTGGGCAGCTTAAAACTCATGCCAGGTGCGTGTGCATGTGTGCCCAAAATTCTGAGAGGAAAATGGAGGAGAAGGGATTGAGGCATGGCCATCCTCCCGGGGTGGTGGTTTCTTGTTTAATGTCTTTCTGTCTCTGTCTCTCTGGCAAGCACACATGCCCTTTAGCAAAAATCTCTCTAAAAAAAATAATAATTTTTGTTTCTATGCAAGAGATCCAAACTTTAAAAAGAAAGTCATGACATGGAATAAACATATTTAGGACTTACCTTGCTACATAGCAGTCCCAATTGTCATTGGATACTTTGCCTTAGTTTGGATAGTGATCAGGACTTTCTATCCTTAGTAACAAATACCATGATCTTCTTGTTTTTCTCAAGAAACACCCTTTTGTGGCAAGTTCCATCCAACTGTGGCTTCCTCTATTTATGGGTTCCTTTGTAACTCATGACTGCTGTTAGGTTTGATTTGGGAGTGGTGGCGAAGTCAGAGGCGGCAAAGGTGAAAATACCAGAGTCAGGCTTTGGGGTTTAATAAAACCAACGTAATTTATTATGCACTCTTGGATGAAGTCCCTCAGCCTCAGCCTGGTCAGAGGCCGAGGGAGTCATACCTAGGGTGGTTGCTGCTCGTTCTTAAAGGGCCATTGTCCAATAGGAGGTCACCATGGATCCTTGTCTGGCCAATGAAGTTTGCTGTTTCTGTTCAACTTTGGCAGGTGTGCCAAATGCTGAAGGGCAGGAAAGTCTGTTGGTGAT
Source organism: Tupaia belangeri chinensis (assembly GCF_000334495.1). NCBI lineage: Eukaryota > Metazoa > Chordata > Mammalia > Scandentia > Tupaiidae > Tupaia > Tupaia belangeri. The sequence goes on along the minus strand of NW_006206032.1, from coordinate 583,170 downwards.
GGTGGGCCAGGTATGGACAACAGGAAAGTTCCTGCTGGCAGGAATGTTTCCGCCATGCTTCTTTTCCCTTCCCCCAGACCTTACAGCTGCTACTCAGAAGTTTCAGCTACTTTTGCCTTTTATTGGAAATTAAACCTTTGGTTATTTTAGAAATACAAATGTGTTTCTGACTGAGAAATATATTTTACCCAATTTAGAAAGTTTGCCAGGAAAAGGTCAAAATGTCCTTTCCCCTCTTTTTTAATCTCTAATTTTTAATAATGTGTTGTCCCATGGTTCTCCCCTGTCCCCAAGACAGAAGAGGGATGTAAAAGGAAACATATTTGAGGTTAATTTAAGGGAAACATATTTGAGGTTAATTTAATTGTGTGGGGTAACAATTTTGCCCTAAGATTTTTTTGTAGAGAGCCAACCTGGACAACCAAATGTTATAGATTAAATATTTGCTCTAAGTCTCACATTTATAATAGAATGCGAAGTTTAGGATATATACTGAATAGGATTTAAAACATTTAATGTCTGGTCTCAGATCTTCACTTAGGATCTTTGTAAACATGAAAAACAACAAAAAAAGAAAACACAAAAAAACCTGGTCTTACTAATTCACAGTTTACTCATCCCTAATAGGATAACAGAGTTCCTCCCCTCCGTCCCCCAATTCTTGGAATGTTTGTGAAAGTCAAGTACTTTGAAGCTTAAATATTACATATTGATAGTTATTACCATTCAATTAGATATTAAAAAGGACAATGCTAAGATAATGCATTTGCCATGTGAATTAAGGTATATAGTGATACAATTTTCAAGATATAGAAATCTAAAGGCCATTAAATATATACACATATGTCAATGTTATTATTAATAAAAATATGCACATTAACTTAAAAGAGAGATAATTTTTATACATAGTATTAGTAAATATTTTTAAAAATTATGTTCAGGTGTCAGAAAACTTCAGGCTCCCACACTACTGGTCAGAGTATAAGTTTATAAACATCTGTGTTGGGCAACTTGTAAATAAATAATAAAGCTCCTAGAAATGTGTGTACACTATGATGAAGTAATTAAATTTCTTAGAATTCTTCTATAAGAAAATAAAAATATACAAAATGATCAAATAATTGTATTTATTTTAATGTCATAAATAGTTGAAAAAAGTTGGAAAAAACTTAAGGGATCAATAATAAAAGAAACCAGCAGATGGTATAATAGTTACATTGCTGACCTCCTATAGAGTCAATCATGGTTTAAGTCCCAGACCCTGTGGCTTAAAATTCATGCCGGGCATGTGTGCATGCGTGCCCAAAATCCCGAGAGGAGACTGGAGGGAAGTGACTGTGGTGGGGCCATCCCCCGTGGGCGGTGATTTCTTGCTTTCTGTCTCTCTGTGTCTTCAGCAAGCACACATGCCCTATCGCAAAACTTTCTCAAAATTCAATTAATCAATCAATAAATAAATAAAATAAAATGCACCACAGATTCAACAGATACCAATCCTTGTTATATATTTACTCTTTGTTCACCACTTCTCAATCCTTGCAATTTTAGCTCCTGGCTCTCATTCTTCTGAATATTTATATTCCTGTTTAACTCATTATCTCTGTATCTGGTCACTCCAACTCTGACTTCGCAATTCGTTGAGCTCTCCTCTAGGATATTTTCTGTCACAGTAGTTCAGCACCACAAAATCGTGGTCAGCTCCTATGGTGTTTTTCAAATTGGAGTACCTGTCACTTGGAACACAAAAGACTTTCCCAAGGAATTTTTGGTTAATTTAAGAAAATTGATTTCCAGATTCTCAACATTCATACATTTCCTTACCTGAATTAGATTAATTCAAGAATGAGCTTGTGGGGAACCAGCAGTTAGCGTAATGGCTATGTCGCTGTACTCCCACATAGTTGACTGTGGTTCGCATCCCGGACCCGGTGGCTTAAAACTCATGCCGGGTGCGTGTGCGTGCGTGCCCAAGATCCCAAGAGGAGAATGGAGGAGAAGGGATTGCAGCGTGACCATCCCCCCCGGGGGGTGATTTCTCGCTTTCTGTCTCTATGTCTCTCTCTGTCTGTCTGGCGAGCGCACGCTCCCTATAGTGAAAACCTCTCCAAAAAAAAAAAAGAAGAATGAGCTTGTGGTTGGTATCTTTTCAGTTACCCTTTTCTAGCTGTCCTTCCACAATTGCCCTTCTTCTATTTTACCACCTGTATTACATTTCTTATTGCTGCTGTAGCAAATTACCACAAATGTAGTGCATTAAAGCAACACAGCTTTATTATCTTATGGTTCTGGAACTCAGAAAACCAAAATGTGTTTTACAGGACTAATATCAAAGTGTTATCAAAATCTGTGATATACAGATACGTTTTTATGGTTGAAAGTATTTTATCATCCTTTTTTCATTTCTACAATAAAAATATGCATCTAAGTTAGGTTTCATAAATGTGGATTAAATGTGTTCCTGGACTTAGTTAGTGCATAATTATATATAGTAGCCAGTTGTCAAAACATTATGTCACAAATTTTGATAATTATTAAACATTAAATGTAGAATTTTATTAGCAATATATCTCTCAAGATGGATAAGCATTTTAAAAACGTTTTGCTTTCATGAACAAGCATTGCTTATTACTAGACTGGGAGAAGATTTAGTATCAAATATATTCCTACCTTTCATTTTTCTTCAAATTTTGCTAGAGGATGTATGTACTTGGGAGAGAGAGACAGAGAGAGAAAGAGTGAGAAAGCCTACCCCCATAGAGGATTACCACACACTGTCCCATTGTAACTACCATAGAATAGTGGCTGGCCCACTATTTCTATATTTTTATATATTTTTTTATAGTTCACTGAGGAAATACACACACACACACACACACACACACACAAACACACACACATACATATATATAAAAATAGGGGTGAGGTGTGGAAGGAAGATGGTTCTGTTAAATTTTCTCAGCTACAGTGACTCCTTTTGAGTTAGATATCCAAAATCCATAATTCAAAATAATTTACTAGCCTTTTTTAAAAGCAGAGAACTGACAGGAAAATGTCTTGCTAAATAATCTGATCAATTGGCTACTACCTGTAACTGTGAAATAACTAAATCCAAAAAAAAGTATCATAAATTTACAAAAATTAATTTAGATACATATTTTTTGTATACATATAAATAGATTGACAAAGAATTTTAAACATAAAAATGTGTATTACCAAGATAAAATCCTGTGGGAGGAGTGAAATGGAAATACAGATTAAACATTAAAAAATGGGCCAGCAGGTGGCGTGGTGGTTAAGACACTCTACTCCCACTTGGCCAACTGTGGCTTGAGTCCCAGACCTGGTGGCTTGGTTTCTCACTTTCCCTCTCTCTCTATGTCTCCCTCTGGTCAAATAAAAAAAAAAAAGTACTAAATAAAATTGAATAAATAATTATTTTTAAAAATTTTAAAGATGAAAAACAGTGATATTACTCATCAAAAAGGAACATATTTATATATTTTAAAAATGGATGGCAGATATTAGATTGCTATTGTAAGTAAATTCTATATATTACATTATTAAATTGATGATGTAACCATTTTATTTTTAAATTTAAATGTTTGCAACATGCTGAAAATTATGTTCTTTGCATCTACTTGAACTTCCAATGAGAAATTAGATGTCAGCTTAAAACTTTTCTTCACCAATAGCTATACATCATTCAAAATCTTGTACAACCACTTATAACTTTGTAGTTTATTTCCTTAATATAGGATCCAGTAATGTTTTCATATCATCAGGTTCCATAATCAATTGTTTATACAGTTTTTCATTGCCTTTAGGCTTGCTTATCTCTTACTTCCTTTTTAATGGATTTCTTGTGTATGCCTTCACTTTTTGCTCCATTTGTAATTCATCATACTTCTTGGAAAAGATTCAACTTTGAATCTATGGATTAAAATCATATTTCCAGATGAGTCTACATCTCCCAGTTAACAATAGCAGAAAAAAAGTAAAAAGAATGAAAGAAAGCAAACAGTAAAAAATACTATAACCGATTCTATGTCCGTACATTTGATAACTTAAAGTATCAGCAAACTGTGGCCTCTGGGTCAGTCAATGCAACCCACTGTCTGTTTTTGTTACTAAAGTTTTATTGAAAATAGTCACACTTATTAGTTTATTTATTGACTTCAGCTGCTTTCATGCAACAAGATCAAAGTTGAACAGTTGTGATTAGACCATATGGTCTACAAACCTAAAATATTTATAGTGTTGTTCTTTATATGAAGAGTTAGTTGACACAGACTTCTTAGAGCCAATTTTTAGACCAAATATTTTGGAATTATCCTTGACTCTGCTCTTTCCTATATCAGGTATCCAATCTATCATCAAATATTTTGACTCCACCTTCAAAATATAACTAGAACCCAACTCTTTCTCATTATCTCCATGGCTGATCCTTCTGGTCCAGGGCAGTTTTCCCTCGCCTGGGTTATTGTTATAAATTTCTCCATTTTTTATGTTGGTTTGGTTTGTTTCTTTTCTCTACTGCACCTCCAAACTCTTTAATGACCACAGAGAAGAAAAATGGATTTGTTTACAAAAGGAAAGAGATCATATCACTCTTCTGCTCATAACCCTCCTATGTCTTCTCATTTCATGCAAAGTAAAGACCAAAGTCCTTAAAGCAGCCAAAGGACACAAGGTGATTTGCCCATCTACTTTGTATCTGTGTAGCCAACATCTGACATCTCTCATTTCCTACTCCAGCTCACGTCCTGCACTCTCGCTGGCTGACTGCTCTTTAGTTCGATGATCTCCCTCTCAGCAATTCCTTGAACTCACTAGGCACACTCCACGTCAGGGTTTCAGCTTAGTCCTTCATATGGTTATTCAAATATCACAAGATTTGTGCTGTCTTGAACATTCTTATAGCATTGGGTCATTCCCAATCTCCACCCTCCTTATCCTTCCTTTCCTAAATTTTTTTTAAAGTACTCATTACCACCTGATAGTAAATAGTTGTTGATTAAAAAAATACAAATCTTGCTTAAGACAAGTATTTAATATAAAAAAGTAAAATTCTCTAATTTAAAAAAAGAATGATCTATTTTAGTTATTATTGTTATTGTTATTTAACTTGTTATAGTCATAAAATTTTTAAGAAAAAATTTAAACTTCCTTCATTCCTCAATCTTATAAATAAACACAATGCATATGTTAATGCATGTGCAAACGATTTTTGTTTATTGACAAAGATTTTATTTCTGTAAGAAAATATGCAATTGTTTTTAATTTTCCCCTTCAACATTCTACAACCAATGCATCTTAGCTTATAAATAGACAAAAATATCATTAAAGTACAAATAAATTCACTGAAAAAAGGTGGTTAATTTAGAAGACATTTTATCCTAGTCCTGAAGCATTTGAAACACAGAGACATTACAGGACATTGTGTTTAGGGGTTTCAAGAGAAGCTATTCTGGAATGTACAGCTGAGCATGCATTTATTCTAAAAAATTGAGTTCTGGCACCACATGAAGTGCAATTGCTCCTCTTTATTTTTTGTCATTTATTTATTTTTATTTTATATTTTATTTAACATATTTTTTATTTCAAGTTCTTTTATACATACAATCACATATGTCACTTAGCTTACAAAGTGAATATTCCAACATGTAAACATTTCTCACCAATCCAGTTGGCAATACTATACACATCATCAACAGACAATAACTCATCTCTGTCCCACAAATGTGCTGCCCCTCCATTTATCTTCTCAGTGTCTCTCCTAAGTCTCTCCTCTTTCACCCACCCTCTTCCTACACTGTATCTAGTATTTATAACCATTTTCTATGTTTCTGTATCCTCTAGTCATTCAGTTTCGACCATAAAGTGCGGACACTTAGTATAAATTAAGTAGAGACATACAATTCAGTTTCGACCATAAAGTGCGGACACTTGGTATAAATTAAGTAGAGACATACAATGTCTCTTCTTCACAGCCTGGCTTGCTTCACTCAGCAGTAGATCTATATTCATCACTTTCTGTCAAAAGCCAGGGTCTTTTCTTATGACTGAGTAGTATTCCATAGAGTATATGCGCCACAATTTTTTTCTCTCTCTCTTTTATTAATTTGTTCTTAAATGTACTTTCTTTTTTGAGTAGTATTCCATAGAGTATATGCGCCACAATTTTTTTCTCTCTCTCTTTTATTAATTTGTTCTTAAATGTACTTTCTTTTTTATTTTTTTTCATTTCATTTTCTCTTATACATTATTATTTGGCTTACAAAATGGGTATTTCACCAGGTGAACATTTCTTCCTAGTACAATTGATAAAATTACAAAATATCTTCAACAGATAATACCACATTTCTTTGTGTCATTAATGCTTTGTCTCCCTATTATTCTTATAAATGATGACCCTGGATAAAACCTGGATTTAAGCCTGGTGAGATCTTGGATTTTAGACTATTACCTGTATAACAGTTTATCTGGGTAAGCTATTACTGGATTTCTAGCCAGTAGAAAAAGAGAGACTAAAGAAGCATAGTTTTACGCTGTTAAGTTTGTGGTAATGTCTTTTGCAGCACAGAAAATGATACACTTATTAATTTAAAATTTTTTTTTCATTTTTTATTTCATTTTCTTTTATATATTCAATCATGTTATTTAGCTTACAAAAAAATATTTCAACAGGTGAACATTTCTCCCTAGTACAGTTGATAAAACTATAAAATATCTTCAACATATAATACCACGTTTCTTTGTCCCGTTAATGCTTTGCCTCGCTATTTTTTTCTAAATGTCTTTCGTCAGATCCTCCTCTTTCACACACACTATATCTGGTATTTACATCTATATACTGTGTTTCTAAATCCTTTAGTCAATCAGTTTCAGTCATGAAGTGCGGACACTCAGTATATATTAAGTGGGGGACATACAATGCCTCTCTTTCATAGCCTGGCTTGTTTCACTCAGCAGTAAATCTTCCATTTTCATCCACTTCTTGTCAAAAGACAGGGTTTTGCTTTTTATGGATGAATAGTATGCCACAGAGTATATGTGCCAAAGTTTTTCTATCCATTCATCTGTTCATGGGCATTTGGGTTGTTTCCATGACTTAGCAATTGTAAATAGTGCCGCAATAAACATCGAAGGGGAAGCAGTTTTCCGATTAAGTATTCTTCTATCCTTTGGGTAGATATCAAGGAATGGGATTGCTGGATCATATGGTAGTTCCATTTGTAGGCTTTTGATTGTTGTTTTTTGGAGAGGTTTTTGCTATTGGGCACGTGCGCTTGCCAGAGAAAGAGAGACAGAGACAGAAAGCAAGAAATCACCCCCCAGGGGGGATGGCCATGCCACAATCCTCTCTCCTCAGTTCTCTTCATGGCCATGCCACAATCCTCTCTCCTCTGCTCTCCTCTTAGGATCTTGGGCACGT
>NW_006206032.1:552888-572417 GCF_000334495.1 Tupaia belangeri chinensis | reverse complement strand
TAGATACCAAGGTGTAGGATTGCTGGATCATATGGTAGTTCTATTTTCAGATTTTTGAGAAATTTCCAAATTGTCCTCCACAGTGACTGTACCAATTTACATTCCCACTAGCAGTGTAAGAGTTTCCTTTTCACCACATTCAACCCAGCACTTTCTTTTTTTATCTTAGTCATTCTGACTGGAGTATAGTGGTATCTCATTGTGGTTTTGATGTGCATCTCCCTTACAACAGGGATGTTGAACATTTTTTCATATGCCTTCTGGCTATTTGCATGTCTTCCTTGGAGAGTGTTTTTTTTCAGGCTCATTCTCCCATCTTCTAATAGGGCTGATTATCTTCTTTTTTGGGACTGCTGCTTGAGTTCCTTGTGTATCTGGCTAGCAGTCCCTTATCTGATGCATAGTTTACAAAGATATTTTCCCATTCTGAGGGCTGTCGATTCACACTAATTACTGTGTCTTTTGCCATACAGGAATTTCTTATTCTGATGTAATCCCACATGTCTGCTTTTGGGATTATTGACTGTACTTTCAGGGTTTTATTTAAGAAGTCTTTGCTTACCCCAATGACTCCAAGAGTTTCCTCAGTTTTTCCAGCAGCAGTTTTATAGTTTGAGGTCTTAGGTTTAGATCTTTGATCCACTTTGAGTTGATTTTGTTAATGGTGAGAGGTAAGGGGTTGAGATTCATTCAACTTTCTGCAGGTGGATATTCAGTGTTCCCAGCAACATATGCTAAAGAGGTTTTCCATTTCCCACTGGATTGACTGGTACTCTTTGTCAAAAATCAGAAAATAAAAATCAGTTGGCTGTATGTTTGGGAGTTTATTTCTGGGGACTCAATTCTGTTCCACTGTTCCACCTGTTTGTTTCTGTACCAATACCGTGCTGTTTTGATTACCACAGCTTTGTAGTATATTTTTGGGTTAGGAAGTGAGATTCCACCCAGTCCACTCTTCCTGTGCAGGATTGCTTTGTAAATACGAGGTCTTTTATGATTGTATGATTGTCTTTTCTAGATCTTTGAAGAATGTCTCTAGCACTTTGATTGGGATTGCATTAAATATGTAAATTAATTTAGATGGAATTACCATTTTGATTTTATTAATTCTTCCAATCCAGGAACATGGGATGTCCTTCCACTTTTTTGTGTCATTTTCAATTTCTTTTTTAGCTTCTCATAGTTTTCCTTGTAGAAGTCTTTAACTTTTTGGTTATTTTTATTCATAGGTATCTTATACTTTTTGTGGCTATTGTACATGGAATTACTTTTTTCTGTTCTCTCAGTCTGCTTGCTGTTCATATATCGAAATAATATAGATTTCTGTATGTTGATTTTGTATTCTGCAACTTTACTGTATTCATGTATTACTTCCAGTTGTTTTTTCATGGATACCACTGGGTCTTCTATGAATATAATCATGTCATCTACAAGTAAAGATAGTTTCACCTCTTCTTTTTCTATTTGAATGCCTTTTATTTTATTCTCTTTTCTGATTGTGTTGTTGAGGACTTCCAGTACTGTATTGAGGAAGAATAGAGAAAGTGGGCATACTTGTCTTGTGCCAGTTTTTAGCAGGAAGGCTTTCTACTTTTCCCCATTCATGATGGTGTTAGCTATGAGTTTTTCATAGATAGCTTTTATTATGTTGAAAAATGACCCTTCTATGCCAATTTTGCCAAGAGTCTTGATCATGAATGGATGTTATATCTTATCAAATGCTTTTTCTGCTCAAATTGATATGATCCTATTTTTTTTATCTTTCTTTCTGTTAATATGATGTATTACATTTATGGTATTACATGTGTTGGACCAACCTTGCATCCCTGGAATAAAGCCTACCTGGTCATGATGTATAATCTTTTTTATATGTTGTTGGATACGATTTGCTAGTATCTTATTAGAATTTTTGCATCTATATTCACCAGAAATATTGGTCTATAGTTTTCCTTCCTTATCTGGTCCTTGTCTATTTTAAGTATAAGGGTGATGGAGGCTTCATAGACTCAATTTGGGAAAGTTCCATCCTTTTGGAACTCTAGAAATATCTTGAGCAGAATGGGGGTTAACTTGTCTTTAAAAGTTTTGTAGGATTCAGAGGTGAGACCATCAGGACCAGGACTTTTCTTTGTTGGGAGGTTATTTATCACCGACTCAATCTCCTGGATTATTATGGTCCTATTCAGATTTTCTACATCCTCCTGACTCAATCTTGGTACATTATATGTGTCCAGGAATTTGACAATGATGTTTCATATTTATATTATGTCTGTTGTTATATTGCCTGCTTCATTGCAAGTTTGATTTACCTGGTTCCTTTCACTGTTGTTCTTAATTAGTCTAGCTAGTGGTGTACCGATTTTGCTTATCTTTGCAAAGAACCAGCTTTTGCTTTCATTTATTTTCTGTATAGTTCATTTATTTTCTATTTCATTTATCTCCACTCAGAACTTTATTATTTATTTTCTCCTGGAGTTTTGCTCCTCTTTTCCTAAACCTATCTTTAGTTGTCTAAGAGTTCAAACTGACCTTCAGAGATGTGTAATTATAATAATTTAAGTTTATTCAAATCTAGCAATTCACCACCCTCACATTAACTTGACAACTATTTTGACAAGCTTACCAATTTAACTGTTTAAATGTATGACTAGACTTTTTGTATGTGTGAATTTTGGATATATTATCGATATCTCAATTTTGTTTCCTCCTGTTTTCACCACAGCTCCAAATAAACCGAAGGTTAACAACAGATGAATTGTTTTCACTTCTTAATATACCTTTGTAAACAAATTTAACCACAGTTAAACTTGGTGTTTTTAACTAAATATACTCACAACTTTAGGTAACAGGATGTATAAAAAGGTGGGAAAGTCTAATAACCCATGGCTGAGAATTTTTTTTTTTCTTTCTTGCTTTCTTTTTTTCATCTTATGGTGAACTATGTCTTTAGAGATTTTTAAGATTGGAATATGTGAGTCTTGAATAGAATGACATTTTTTAAAAAGTGAGTTTACTTCAATGACATATACCTTTGAAAATAAATACATGTATATTTTACAGTTTTAAAACTCTCTAACCACTAAAATTTTTATTAGATTTCACTGTTTAAAGTTAGACATTTCATTCCTAGTAGAGTCATTTAAACCTCTCACTCATTTAATTCCATATGAGCTATTATAGTATAAAAATATGTGACCAGCTCAGTACAAATTGATCTGTATTCTAGTAGAGTCACAAAGTTTTCCAGGAAGTAGAATTTCCATAATTTTCCTAGAATGCTCTTCCTTGGTCTAATTTTTCCAAACTCATGCTTCTCTTTGAAATTTCTGGCCATTGATTCTAACAAACTAGTATCTGTATTGTAGTCCCTCTGACCTTACCAGGTAGTCTCATGGAATCTAATAATATCTGTAATTTTTGTTGTTGAGTTTCTACAAATTTAGATACTTCTCTACAAAACTCCTATGTTCTGCCACAAATCTTCCCTCCTCTGTTGATTTTTGTTTCTAATGTTGAGGGGAGGATCTTGATGAGAGTATAAAATTAGTCAATTGTTAGGAGCAATGAAAATAAATAGGTTGGATTCCTTTTCCAATGTTGACTAGGAACCTAATGAAGCTTTTAAAAACCTGCAGGAAATAATGGGTAAGTGGCCAACAGACCTTGGAAGAGAGAAGTAACTTCTATTGGCAGTTGAAACAGATGGCATCTTGAGTATAACAGATTTCCAACCACTCTAAGTAGAATCAATAACTAGTAGCATGAAGTGAATTAGTTGGCACTTGGGTGAGAAGTCTTCCTGTTTGTTTGATTTAGGCATGGGTCCATTTACATAGTTTTGGCATGATACTTTGTTTCAGTTCATTACCTATGACCAGAATCAATTGCAACTATCCCAAGGATTATGTGATGACCAGTTCACTGACATACACTTGAAAGTGGAAAGATTCACATACAAAGAGCAAGAAAGTTGAATGGGCTGAATTATACCTCCGTGTTGACTTTCTTCCTCTGTGGATATTCAGATAAGGGAATCTTATGGGCGGTATTTTTCTGAAACAGACCTTCAAAGTAGGTAGAAAAGTATATTGAGAAGAGATGAATATTTATCATAGTTTACTCTATATCCCTTGTTTCACATATAAATTATTTTAATATTTTTTCTTTTTCTTTATTTTTTTAATTGCTAAAGAATGCATGCAGGAGCCAGAGAAAGAGAGGGAAGAAAACACTCACTTGTAAGGTGTGATCACACCACAATCCCTTCTCCTCTATTTCTCCATCTTGTCAGGATTTTGAACATGCTTTCAGACACACTCAGAGTGTTTTTCAAATCACTGGGCCCAAATTTGAACTGTGGAGGGCCATGCGGGATCTGGTTCCCTTAAACACTAAGCTATAGGGCTGGTTGGAAAATTTTCTAATTCTTATCACAGACACAGTCTCTGGTATCAGATATATGTTTAATTTACTCCAAGACCATCCCTTTTACCTTCTGACTATGTTATGTTGAGTCTTCCATTAGCATTTCTTTTCTTCCACTAAATATCCTGCTTGTGACCCAAGATTTTTCTCCCCAGGAAAGTATTATATTTTCCACTTAAGATATTGACAGATTGTTCTAATTGAATGTAAAAGTAATCACATTTTAACTAAAAGCTGAATAGGTTAAGCTAAAGAAATGAAATTAATTTCTTCTGGTGAATTATTAGGTATTCTTTTATTTACATACTTGTGCAACAGTTGGCTATTCAGTAGACTTCTACTTTGTGCCATGTACAGTGCTAAGTATTTGGAAAACAATAACAAACAAAAAAGTCAGGTTTCATGAAACATAGAGTTTTGTGGGAGACACAGACTTTGATCTGATAATCACATACATTTATGTACAATCCCAATTGCTAAGAGTGCTATGAACAAGAACTGAAGATGTCTTTGTGACAGGCTTAGGTTGCAAGTTGGGATCCCCAGGAAGCAGACTTCTAAAACAGAGGGTGGAGTCCAGATATTATTAGAGAGTATTCTTGAGATCAACACTAGTGGAAGGAAGATAAAAGGAACAAGATGGGGGACAGGAAGAAGTTGGGTTATGATACAAGCTCATAAGCACAATAAAACTTATAGCCTCCGCTGACCTGAAGCTGAGATGATCCCTCAGTGGTGCCTGAAGTGAGGGGTCAGTTTTTTATATTCTGCAACAACCAGCCATTAGATTTGTGCTGTTTCAGAAGGAAAATGTTTTGAGGACAGAGCAGAATGCATAAGAATGCTCTAAACTTTTTTCTAAAAATTTGGCTCAGTTAGGAAAAAAGTAGAGGGACAGCTGGAGAGCAATGAGGACCACAGTGAGCATCTTATTGTCAATAGAAGAAGCTGAGGTACCATCCTGCTAAGGAGAGGCTTCATAGTATATTGTTGGGAGATGCTCCCAGGCAGTGTTAGCAGAGGCACAGACATTTCACCACAAAAACAATCTTTGTGTGGGGCCAGCAGGTAGCTTAGTGGTAAAGGCATTGTACTTCCACATGGCCAACTGTGGTTCAAGTTCTGAACCTGGTGGCTTGCTTTCCTATTCTCCCTCTCTCTTTCTCTCTCTCTTTCTGTCTCTCCCTTGTGAGTGTATATGCCCTGTAGCAAGTCAAGTAATAATAATAAAATTAAAAATAAATAAATAATTCTTTAAAAAAAAGAAAAACAATCTTTGTTTAAGTCTTCCATTGTTCCTTTGTTTGGGTGTAAATAAATATGATACACATAGACTTAAAAGTTTAAACTCTTTACTTAAAGATTGTATTCCCTATCTTTTTAATCAATTTACTAGGATTCCCACTTCAGCGAAGTTGAGCTATGAAAGTGAAATGTAGAAGCCTGAGTCATGATCTGGGTTTAAGATTAAAGAGGGAAATTAGTTTGATGTTAGATATCAGGAACAACCATCTTAACATCTAGAATGGTTCCTCATAGTATAATAATAAGAAAGGATGTGATAATTGATTCAGAAATGGAATTTGTGCCTTTTTTATCTAAGTATTGGGAATTTATCTGGTATTATTTGTGCCAGCAGTTTTGGTTGTTTCCAAGAAGAGAAGGACTCAAGATACTGCAGCTACTAGTAATGGAAGTTAGGAATTACTAGGGTTCATCTCATCAATTATCTGGCTATACCTGGAATTAAAAGATGGAAAATATGAATTTAAACATCTTTTCCTTTCCCTTGTTTATAAGTCAGTCCTTGAAAAAATAACCCAGGAGAAGGAGAACATGTGTGCTTCACTCAACAGCATTTATTTTCCTAAGAATTTGCACTGAGAAGTTTGAATTTTTGCAAAATTTTTAGTTTCTTTACTAGAACCCACTCTATAGAATGCAGTGTTTCTGTTACAAAGCAGCTTTCACTGTTCTACCCTACCATCCTTGCTTTGGAATCCAGGCAAAATTTAAACTTTTTAATAAAACAAATATTTTAAGTATGTTGCTGTACCATTTCATTACAAGGAATTTTACTGTTTCCACTTTCTATAAATATCTAGGTAGTTAATTCAGCTGTTTTCACTACAACACACTCATGGGAAACACCCATGACATATTTATTCATTCACTTAAATATTTTTCAATATTTACTATGGGATTGGCACTGTGCTCAATTAGTAGCAGAGTATGGACTGGTTGAGGATACAGGGATATAGAATAGTCTAGTGTGGGAAGACTATGGTACATAAAAGTAACAACTCAGTGGTAACTGATTGATATACATTCAGGGGTACTTAATGGTGGGCTCCAGATCATCACCAGTACGTGCCCATTGGGGGCCCAGCTGTGGAAAGTGGCAGTTCTCCAGGTTGCACAGTATGAGTGAGTGGCAGGAAAGTGAGCCAGACTTCGTTTGTGTTTACAGCTGCTCTCTATAACTTGCATTGCTGACGGTGTTCTGTTTCCAGTTGGATCAGCAGTGGTATTGAATTCTCATGAGAGTGCAAACCAGGGTATGTACACCAGGGAGTGGAAGTCTCGAGGGCTATCTTCGAAATCTGCCGACCAGGGAGACCACAGTCACCTACCAACCTGGGATGGCCTTAGGCCCTGTGTATTCTTAGAATCATCTGGGCATGGTTAATTTTTATGTCTTTCATTTGGAGAAGTAGATTGAAAGCCACTCAATCCAAGTAACCACTTTCCCCCCTTCTTTCAGAGTAGATCACAGCTACTCTGGAACTGAATTTCAAGATCACAAACTGAGCAGTTGCTTTGGCAACTGATACATCCTCTGTCTCATCCAAAGAGTAGTTAAAATGGCTTTTGCGATGAAGGATTCTTCTGTCCTTTGGGTAGATAACAAAGAGTGGGATTGCTGGATCATTATGGTAGTTCTATTTGCAGATTTTTGAGGAATCTCCAAATTGTTCTCCGCAGTGATTGGACCAATTTACATTCCCACCAGCAGTGTAAGAGAGTTTCCTTTTCACCACACCCTGCCAGCACTTATCATTTTTTGTTTTTAATCTTAGACATTCTGACTGGGGTTAGGTGATATCTCATTGTTGTTTTGATCTCTTACAATGAGGGTTCTCTTACAATGAGGGTTGTTGAACATTTTTTCATATGCCTTTTGCTATTCATATGTCATCTTTAGAGAGTGTTTTTTTCAACTCATTCTCCCATCTTTTAATAGGATTGATTGTCTTTTTCCGGAACATCTGCTTGAGTTCCTTGTGAATTCTGGTTATCAGTCCCTTATCTGATGCATAGTTTACAAAAATATTTTCCCATTCTGAGGGCTGTCTATTCACACTAATCACTGTGTCTTACAACCCAAATGCCCACGAACTGATGAATGGTTAGAAAAACTGTGGCACATATACTCAATGGAATACTATTCAGCAATAAAAGAAAAAAGAAAACAACAACAAAACCCTGGCTTTTGACAGGAAGTGCATGAATATGGAAAACTTAACTGCTGAGTGAAGCAAGACATGGTATGAAGGAGAGGCATTGTATGTCCCCACTTAATATACAACAAGTGTCTGCACTCTATGACTGAAATTAATTGTCTGAAGGATATAGAAACGCAGTATATAGATGTAAATACCAGATATAGTGTGTGTGAAAGAGGAGGAGGGACAGGGAGGCAAAGCATTAATGGCACAAAGATATTTCATAGTTTTATCAACAGTACTAGGGAGAAATGTTCACCTGTTGAAATATCCATTTTGTAAGACAAATAATAATGTGATTGAATGTATGGAAGAAAATGAAATGAAAATAAAATACTGTTGACAGAAAATAAACATCTCTAAAAAATTTTAAAAAAAGAAGCAAAACTTTTAAGGGATACAAAAATGGAAAGTTATTTGTTGGAGATAAATGTGTATGATAATATTTTTAACTGGATTAATATGTGGTGTATTCATGCTACAAAAATTCATTTTGCATGCTGTAATGATATACAGTGATTGAATGTGTGTTTATATATATGTGTGTGTATACATATACTCACATATATATACAAACACATACATGTTTATATATGTACATATGTTTATATTATATGCATAGATTTATATGTTTATAAATGTATATATGAACACATAAAATATGTGTGTGTGTATATATATTTATATATGTGTATGTGTATATTTGTGTGTTTGTGTGTGTGTGTATGTATATATATATATATATACATACATATATATATGTATATATATATATATATATATATATATATCCCCAGGTTTTGTCAATGTCCCAACTCCATCACTTAAATACTGCTGTATACAAACCGCCTTGTGAGATTTTGATTGAAATTGTGCTGTCTTGAAGTTTTTCTTTATAGAGAAAGTAAGTACTCAAGCAATCTTGGCAGCATGCATCAGCAATGGTTGACAAATACTTTAAAGATTTTATTTCCCTGAGATATATTGAAAGTAGAACAATTTACAGAGAAAAGTTTTTAAGGGGGAAAAATCCCCATAATCTTATAGCTAGTTTACCAAAGACTTCAGTGTATAACAGCATTCAATATTTTGAGGACTGTCTTCACAATATTATATTTTAGACCCTTTTTGGAAAAATTGCTATTGTGCTATAACCTGCTGAAGTGATTTTGAATAATAGTGTTAATAAAAGGTGGTTTTTGAGATTCAGGGTTTTATTTGTTTTGGTTAGTGGGAAGAGTAATATTAATATGTATTAAAATTGCACAGTAAGAAAAACAGGATGTGTTTATTTTTTCCTTTAATATGATGTATGAAATTGTTCCAAATCTCAAGTGTTGCTCAATTTCAGCCATTATGCAAAGCATTTAATCAAGATGGACTTTAAAATAGCACACTTTAGTATTAGCAAATACTATTACCATGGAAAGTGATGGAGAGTACTTTATTTTAATTATTTGTAACGAAAATGCCCAGATACAGGCTTATTGCATACTTCCTTCAGGAAAGTTCTTTTGTCACCTTGTCATTGAATGACTTTGAGTTTTGATTGGCCCTAATCCCACCTTTTCCAGCCAGCTCTGTAAATAGTCAAGCACAGAAGGAAAACTCCATGGTAAACAGTCGACTACACTCTACCCAGTCTTGCTCTCTAGCCAGAATGTTAACCATGCTTCTATTTGTGTATATACTACACTCATCTACATGCAAGCCCTACCAGTTTTTCTCTTAAGAGCTGTATCTTCTGAAATCAGTCAACCGAGTGATAGGCTATATGGTTTTTCTCTCTTGCTGTGAGAGAGTGAGTATGTGTATCTATGGATATGGCTCAATGAATTCGTTCTCATTTGTGGCTACTCATTAGAATTCCTTAGAAATCCTTCTCTAAAACCTGGGTATTAACAGAATAATTAAATTAGAATGTCTGGCAGTTGGGTGAGGATACAATTATTTACTTTAAAACTTGTATTAGGGTATATCTTTAACATACATAAAAGGTGGAAAATAATACAATGAATCCACAGGATAATGTACCCATCGCTATATATCAGCAATGACCAATTCATTGCTTGACTTGTCTTATCTGTAGCTTAATCCCACTTTCACTGCCTCCTTCCTATGGATTACTTACTTATAAATCCTAGATAGCATACAGTTTGATCTGAAGCTATTTTAGTATATACATATGTGTCTAAAGTAAGAGGACTCTATCTTTTTTAAAATAATTATTTATTAATTTTATTTATTATTATTATTATTACTATTTAATTTGGTACAGGGCATGTACAAGAGAGAGAGAAAGTGAGAAAGCAAAGCTGTAAGAGAAAAAGTGAGAAAGACACCGCCAGGTCTGGGACTCAAACCACAGTAGGCCATGTGGGAGTCTAGTGCCTTAACCACCACTCTACCTCCTGGCCTCATTATAAAATTTTAGCACCACTAGAACACTCAAAGTTAACTTACTTCCTTTGTATAAGCAAATATCCTGTGAATGTTCATACTTTCCCACTTATTTCGTCTTTTTTTTTTTTAAGTTTTTTTCTGGCTTAAATGAGAATCAAATAAAGTGAATTAATTGAGATTGGTTAATGTGTTTTTTATATTCCTTTTAATGCATAGATTACTTCTCCATCTTTCTTATATATTTAAAAATTAGCTTTTTTTTTTTTTTTTTTTTAAATGAAGGGGCTAGAGATAGAAAGAGACAGACCTCCCGACAGTGTCTTTTTACCACCCCAATCCACTCCAGGCTTTAGCCAGTCCCAAGTCATGGGAAAGTGTGTGTCTGGCATACTTAGGGAGGTCTCTGGATTTGAACTGGGGACCTTCCCAGATGCGATTACCTCACCGTGTCATGTTTTACATCTCCATCACTTTTTAGCCCCTTTTCTTGTCATTTTAAAAAAAGACTGGGTTATTTGTGTTGTGGAGTTTTCCAAATGGGAAATAGCTGAATTTCTGTGACAGCATTTAACATGTTTCTGACTTCCTGTATTTCTAGTAAATTGGTAGTTAGCACTGGCAGCTTGAAAGAATTTAGGTTGGATTATTTTAGAAAGACTATTTGACAGGTATTGTTGGGCACATGCACCATTAGGCAAAATATTCCTGGTTGTTTTTCCCTTTGAGATATTAACATCCTCTGATGATTATAGCCTAGGTCCGTTTTTAAAAATTAGGGTTTACAAAATGATGATATTAGAATTAAGTTATTCCTTTTTTTTTTTTGGAGAGGTTTTTGCTATAGGGCACATGCACTCGCCAGACAGACAGAGAGAGACAGAGAGACAGAAAGCGAGAAATCACCCCTTAGGGGAGATGGCCACGCCACAATCTCTTCTCCTCTATTCTCCTCTCGGGATCTTGGGCATGCACGCACACGCGCCCAAAGTAGTTTTAGGCCACTGGGTCCGGGACACGAACCTCGGTCGACTACATGGGAGTCCAGCGACATAGCCATTACGCTAACTGCTGGTCCCAAATAACTCCTTTTTAAAATTACTAGCCAGACTGCTTCTGCAATGAAAGTTTTCCATCATCAACTATTTCATTACCCTGAGATTATTCATACAGTAAGGAAAGCAAACCTGTTCTGTAGCCTAGTGGCTCAGAGAGTGAATCTCACTGAATACCGCCAGCGTCAGTAAACATGTATGTGAATCAAATACAATTTGCTCGCATCGTCATTGCTGAGGTGGAAGAGAGTACGCATGTTCCTTCCTATGGAAATTTAAGCTCTAATATTATTTTGAGATGTTAGCCCTTCTTGGCTCAAAATGGTGATTTTTCTTTTTTAAAAAATAACTTTATTGTTATTCATACATTAAATCACTATGCATCGTTTAGACTGTGAAAAGACTTTAGCTAGCATGATATACACCTCAGTCTAGCCCAATTGAGACCACCATACACATCCTCATCAACAGATAGTAAACCTTATCTATGTTCCACAAGTGTCTTACCTCTCCATTCCCCCCTAAATTTCCTATGCTCTTCTCCTTCCACACTCTCTTTGCACCTTGTCTCTAGTGTCCATTACAATTTTTAATACTTTTATGTTCTCCAGTCTTTCAGTCTCTACCATAGAGTGCGGACAGTAGGTATATATATATATATATTTTTTTTTTTTGAGAGGTTTTTGCTATAGGGTGCACGTGCTCGCCAGAAAGACAGAGTGAGAAAGAGAGATAGAAAGCAAGAAATCACCCCCTGCGGGGATGGCCACGCTGCAGTCCCTTCTCCTCCAGTCTCCTCTCGGGATCTTGGGCATGCACGCACACGTGCCCAGCATGAGTTTAAGCCACCGAGTCTGGGACGCGCACCATGGTCGACTACATGGTAGTCCAGAGACAGAGCCATTATGCTAACTGCTGGTCCCGACAGTCGGTATATGTTAAGTGGAGACATACGATGTCTCTCTTTCATAGCCTGACTTGCTTCACTCAGCCACAAATCTTCCATAGTCATCCACTTTCCATCAAATTCCAGAGCCTTGTTGTTTTTTTTAATGGCTGAATAGGATTCCATGGAGTATATGTGATTTTTCAAGGTCTGTCCTTGAGGATAGGCCTTGAGTATGAAGACTGGAAATTGAGTGCTGGGTTCTAATTAATCCAAAAATATTTAGAATTCATCCCAAATTGCTTTATCTTTTTTCTATTTCACATTGGTTCTCCTATAGACACTTGTGTATGCCAGAAGATTTCCTCAACAGCAATGACTACTACAGCAGTAATAATGTACAGGAGTAGAAGTATGCTGGAAAGCAGCAATCACTAATTTATGCACAGACTATGAAGCAAAATTTTATTTCCTCTTTGTTTGTGATGCCATGCATTTTATTTATTTATTTATTTTAGAGAGAGGTTTTATTTATTCATTTGTTTGTTTCTTTGTTAGTTTGCTATAGGTGTGGGCGCTCACCAGAGAGACAGAGGTAGACAGACAGAAAGTGAGAAATCACACCCCAAAGGAGTTGGCCAGGACACAATTCCCTCTCTTCCATTCTTCTCTCAGGATTTTGGTCACACATGCATACACACCCCTCATGAGTTTTAAGTTGCCAGTTTCAGTACTCAAACCGTGATCAACTACGTGGGAGTCCAGTCTAGCAGTGCAGCCATCATACCATCTGCTGGTCCCAATATATTCTATCAAACATAATATAATACATGTTAGCTTATTCCTAAGCTATCCTTCAAAATATTGTGAACTCACAACCTACCCAAACTAGATCTTATACCTTATACTACTAACTTGAGCATACTATATTGTCTGCCCTGGTGGCAATAAATAATATGGTACTAAAGAGAAAAAAGGCTTTTTTTTTTTCCTTACTAATTCCTGGTCCTCTGACAAATTTAGATAGATTTTTGAAAGAGTTTTAATTTTCCGTCAATCAACCTTTCATAGTCCTCTCCCATAACCTCATAATCCTCTTCCTGGCCTCAATGACTTCAGGCTATGTCTTTGTAGCATTTCAGCTGATGGACAGAACAAATGTTTGGTACTCCAAAGTGATTTACTGACCTCCTCTGGCTTCAGTCTGTAGTCTTTTTTCCACAGGATAACTGATCTTTGTCAGTCATTAGAAAATTAATGTAATTAAGCCAACTCATACTAGTGAATGACTGATAGCCCATAACCATTTCACAGTTATTAATATTTTGTAAAGAGGAGGCTTGAATTGCTAATTGGGGTATCTTAAACACTGTTGCTAAAAAAAAAAGAAAAAGAAAAATCCACACATACAAAAAATCAGGCCATATTAGAATGAAATTTCACAGATGAGCTAATCCCTAAATTAGGACTACTGCAAATTCCTTACTAATTCCTGGTCCTCTGACAAATTTAGATAGATTTTTGAAAGAGTTTTAATTTTCTGTCAATCAACCTTTCATAGTCCTCTCCCATAACCTCATAATCCTCTTCCTGGCCTCAATGACTTCAGGCTATGTCTTTGTAGCATTTCAGCTGATGGACAGAACAAATGTTTGGTACTCCAAAGTGATTTACTGACCTCCTCTGGCTTCAGTCTGTAGTCTTTTTTCCACAGGATAACTGATCTTTGTCAGTCATTAGAAAATTAATGTAATTAAGCCAACTCATACTAGTGAATGACTGATAGCCCATAACCATTTCACAGTTATTAATATTTTGTAAAGAGGAGGCTTGAATTGCTAATTGGGGTATCTTAAACACTGTTGCTAAAAAAAAAAAAGAAAAAGAAAAATCCACACATACAAAAAATCAGGCCATATTAGAATGAAATTTCACAGATGAGCTAATCCCTAAATTAGGACTACTGCAAAGCATGCAAGCTGTCCTCTGCGTATTTTCAGAAAGCACCACAATGAAAAAGGTACCCTCAGGAGTTGAGTCATCTGTGGTCTTATTAGGGTAAGACGCATTAAAATTTTTCTTCGTTTTTTCTATGTTGTACTTCATGGGTTTCTTTCATTACATTTCTTCTTTTTAAAGTTTGTTTATTTCTTCGGACTGAGAGACAGACAGACAGACAAAGCACCTCTGGCAGGGTCCTGACACTGCCATCTACCCCCAGCCTCAGCCAGCCCTGGATCATGGGCACATTGGTGCATTGGCATACTTAGGGAGCTCTTTGGATGCAAACTTGGAACCTTTCCAGGTGATTGACCATGTGAAGTGTTGCATTTCACAAGCTTGTCACAGGTTAGACCTCTTCCATTACATTTCACAGTGTCTTCTTAAGAGGTAGAGGGAAGTCACCTGTAAATATAGGTTGTTTTCTGAGTCAGACATTTTAAATTAGGGGCTACCTATAACCTGCTTGGACTCTCAAGCTGGCCTTACAACGATGACTGCTAGTTGCCTTCCCAAATCGTAATTCTATCCTTTCCACTCAGATATGTTGGGGGTGGCTGTGCTACCCTTAGAAGTTTACATTTCCCAGCTATTCAATGTGGACGGATTACAGGCATATGTCCAGGCATAAGGCCTGACCTCTGAGCTGCAAACAACAGTGTGGTGTGAATTTTCCAGAAACACACTTCAAAAATAGTGAAATGCCCTTTGTGTTTGCTTCCTTTCTTCTGTCTCATGCCTGAAACTTGTACTTGATAGTGGGAGATACAGTCACCATCATGGTGAAGCAGACAGATAAGAGCCAGGATCCTTGATGGCAGGGTGTAACCATAACACCATCTGTGGTCTGCTCATATGTGGACAGCTTTTACTTGAGAGAGAAAGAAACTTCATTTAATCTTTTACTTCCCAAGTTTCCATTACTCATAGATAAGTCCATTACTCATAGATAAGCCCATTACTGTTAAAGGCCCTTAACTCACAATTTAACTAGAGTCATGGCACCTTCTGATGTCACATATAGATAAACTACATGAAAATGTATAAAGTTTCAGTAACCAATTAATTTTTGCAAACCATCAGAAATTAGAAATTCTTTTTAGTTCATATATAAACTACAACAGGAAATCACAAAGAGGAACTTAATATATTGCTTCTCAGTCTTCAATGTGCATGAGAATCATCTGAGAAGCTCCTTAAAATCCAGATTCTGGTTGTAAGGATGTAAGTGGAGCTGAGAGTCTACATTTCTAACATGTTCCAGGTGAAACTGAGGTTACTGATCAGCTTGTCAGATGATTGGCATCAAATCACCTAGGGTGCTGTTAAATGTACCACTTCATGGTATATTTTTCCCTTTCTCTGCCTGCTTTCCACTCATCAGAATTTCTGAAATGGGGATTAGATTAGAAAACTACATGATGAATAGACATGATATAATATTCTGACACAAGAAAGCTTAGACACATGTAATTAGGACATATACATTGTTATTTGCAAATTTCAAACAGCACAGTAGCTTCTTTTTTTGAGAAATAAAAAAAATATTTATTGGGACCAGCAGTTAGTGTAATGGCTATGTTACTGGACTCCCACATAGTCAACCGCGGTTCAAGTCCCGGATCCGATGGCTTAAACTCACGCTGGGCGCGTGTGTGTGCGTGCCCATATCCCGAGAGGAGAATGGAGGAGAAGGGATTGCGGTGTGGCCATACCCGCTGGGGGGTGATTTCTTGCTTTCTGTCTCTCTGTGTCTCTCTCTCTGTCTGTCTGGCAAGTGCACGTGCCCTATAGCAAAAACCTCTCCAAAATATATATATATATATATATATTTATATTACATTTAATCACTTATATATTTACAATGTAGTGTATTGCATATCTCTTTCCAGCACTATTACCATACATATCAGTCAAGACAAGGACATTACTATCCACATCATCAACAAATAGCTTTTCATCTTTTTTTCAGATTATTATTATTTATTTTCATTATTTTTTTAAACATTCAATCACTGCATATCATTTGGCTTGTAAAGAGAATTTACCCAACATGAAATACTTCTCAAACCAGTCTGGCTGAGAATACTAGACATGTATGTTATCATCAACAGGTAATAAACCATTTCTGTGTCCCACTAATGTCATGCCTCTCTATTTGTTCACTTACTATCCTTCTCTATGCTCTTCCCTTCTCTCCCACCAGAATCCAGACTGTCTTCAGCATCCATAACTATTGTCACTGCTTTTATGCTTTCCAGTATTTCAATTTCTATTATAAATTGTGGATAGTTGGTATATATTAAGTGGAAACATAAAATGTCTTTCTTTCATATTTTGGCTTGCTTCACTAAGCAATAGATCTTCCATATTTGACCACTTTCTATAAAATGCCAGGGTCTTATTGTTTTTTATGGCTGAATAGTATTCCACAGAGTATATGTGCCATACTTTTTCCGTCCATTCATCTGTTTGTGAATATTTGAGTTGGTTCCATGTCTTAATGATCATGAATAATGCTGCAATAAACATTGATGTGCAAATGCTTTTCCTACTGAGCATTCTTCTGTCCTTTGGGTAGATACCAAGAAGTGGGTTTGCTGGATCAAATGGTAATTCCATTTGTAGATCTTTGAGGAACTTCCATATTGTTTTTCCACAGTGGCTGAACCAGTTTACATTCCCACCAACAGTGTAGGAGAGTTTCCTTTTCACCAAATGCCCCTAACACTTACCCCTTTTTGTATTTTTAATCTTTGACATTCTGACAGGGATCAGGTGGTATCTCATGTGGTCTTAATCTGCATGTCCCTTATGATGAAGAATGTTGAGCATTTCCTCATATGCTTTTTGGCTGATTGTATGTCTTAGAGAGATTTTTGTCCAGCTCATTTTTCCATCTTTTTATTGGGTTAATCTTTTCTTTTTTCAGGCAAGCCACTTGAGTGCCCTGTGTATTCTGGTTATTGGTCCCTTGTCTGAGGCATATTTTACAAAAATATTCTCCCATTGTAAGAGTTATTTATTCCCATTAATTACTGTGTCTTTTGCTGTACAGAAACTTCTTATTCTGATATAGTCCCACTTGTCTATTTTAGGGATTATTGCCCATGTTTTGGGAGTCTTACTTAAAAAGTCTTTGTCTACCACAATATCTCCAAAGTTTCCCCAGTGTTTTCCACCAGTAGTTTTATAGTTTGAGGTCTTAGGTTCAGATTTTTGACACATTTTGAGTTGGTTTTGTACTTAATGGTAAAAGATGGGGATTCAGGGCATCTTTCTGCAGCTGGGTACCCAGATTTTCCAGCACCATTTGCTGAAAAGGTTTTCCTTTTCCCAATGGATTGACTGGTATCCTTTGTCAGAAGTCAGTTCTTTGGGGTTTATTTCTGGGATTTCTATTCTATTTCATTGGTCTGCATGTTTATTTTTGTGGCAATACCATGTTGTTTTGATTATCACAGCTTTAGAGTATATTTTGGGGTCAGGGAATGATATGCTACCCACGACACTCTTCTTGTGCAGGATTGCTTTGACAATATGAGGTCTTTCATGATTTCAGACAAATTCTATAATTGTCTTTTCTAGATCAATAAAGAATGTCTCTGGTATTTTGATTGGAATTGTGTTAAATATGTAGATTAATTTGGGTAGAACTGCCATTTTGATTATGTTAATTTTTCCAATCCAAGAACATGGGCTGTCCTTCTACTTTTTTATGTCATTTTCAATATCTTTTTAAAGATTTTTTATAGTTTTCTTTGTAAAGGTCTTTGACTTGCTTAGTTAGGTTTATCCCTAGATATCTTATACATTTTGTGGCTATGATAAGTGGGATTCCTTTCTTCAGCTCTACTTCATTCAACTTGTTGTCCATATATAGAAATGCTATAGATTTTTGGATGTTGATTTTGTATCCTGACACCTTACAGTATTCATTTATTACTTTGCAGAGTTTCATGGAAACCTTTGGGTCTTCTAAGTATACCATCATGCCATCTGGGAATAAAGATATTTCCAACTCTTTCTTGCCTTTTTGAATGCCTTTTATATTATTCTCTTTTCTGATTGTTTTACCTAACACTTCTAGCACTGTATTAAAAAGCAGTGGAGAAGGTGGGCAGCCTTGTATAGTAGCAGTTTTTAGTAGAAAAGCTTTCAGCTTTTCACCATTCAATATAATGTTAGCTATAGGTTTTTCATATACGACTTTTGTTGTGTTGAGAAATGTCTCTTTAATACCCGTCTTACTGAGAGTCATAATCATGAAAGGATGTTGTATTTTATCAAATGCTTTCTCTGCATCAATTGAAAGGATCATATATAGTTTTTATCTTTCTTTCTGTTAATATGGTGGATTATATTTATGGTCTTGCATATTTTGAACCACCTTTGTTTCACTGGAATAAAGCCTACTTGGTCATGATGAATAATCTTTGTTATATGTTGTTGGATACAATTTACAAGTATCTTGTTGAGTATTTTTGCGTCTATATTCATCAGAGATATTGGTCTGTAGTTTTCCTTTTTGTCATATCTTTATCTGTTTTGGGAATAAGGATGATGGAAGCTTTATAAAATGTATTTGGAAGGATTCCTTCTTTTTGGATCTTTAGAAATAATTTGATTAGGATAGGGGCTAACTCTTCCTTAAAAGTTTTCTAGAATTCAGAAGTGAAGCCATCAGGATCTGGGCTTTTTTTTTTGTTCGGAGGTTATTTATTACTAATTCCATCTCAAGGCTTGTTACTGATCTATTCAGGTCTTCTGTCCTCTTGATTCAATCTTGGTAGATTATATGCATCCAGGAATTTGTTCATCTCCTCCATGTTTTCTTGTTTGTTGGCATATAGTCTCTCATAGTATCCTCTAATGATGTTTTATATTTATATTTTGTCTATTGTAATTTTGCCAATTTCATTACATAATTTATCTAGTTTCTTTCTTTCTTTTTCTTTATCGACCTAGCTAATGATGTGCTACTCTTGTTAATTTTTTCAAAGAACAAGCTTTTGCTTTCATTTATTTTCTGTATGGTTCGTTTATTTTCTATTTCATCTCTTTCTTTTCTTTTTTATTTTTGGAGAGGTTTTTGCTGTAGGGTGCGTGTGCTGGCCAGAAAGACAGAGAGAGACAGAAAGACAGAAAGCAAGAAATCATCCCTGGGGGGATGGCCACGTCACAATCCCTTCTTCTCTATTTACCTCTCGGGATTTTGGATATGTACACATATGTGCGCCCACTGTGATTTTCAAG
>NW_006206032.1:551206-552864 GCF_000334495.1 Tupaia belangeri chinensis | reverse complement strand
TGTGGGAATCCAGCGGCATAGCCATTACACTGTCTTCTATCTCATTTATTTCTGCTCGAATCTTTGTAATTTCTTTTTGCCTGGCATATTTTAGGGTTTTCGTTGTTGTTTTCCCAATTCTCTGAGGCATGATGTCAGATGTCTATTTGCCACCTTTCCATCTTTTACTTATTCACATTAATTCCTTGAATTTCTCTCTTATGACTGCCTTTTCCATGTCCCATAGATTATGGAAAATTGTGTACTCATTTTCACTTGTTTCTATAAATTTTTTTATTTCAGACTTAATTTCTTCAGTAGTTAAGAAGTCATTCAGAAGTAGCTTGTTTAGTTCCCATGTGTTTGTATATTTTCAAGGGTGTTTCCATCATGGTCAGAGAAGATGCTGGATATGTTTTCTATGCCTTTGAATCTGTAAAGGCTTGATTTGTGTCCTATCATGTGGTCAGTCTTTGAAAAGGTTCCATGCCAGAGTGATAAAAAGGTGTATTTAGTGGTCTTAGGGTAGAAAGTTCTATAGATGTCTATCAAGTCCATTCTCTTTATACTGTCATTTAGGTCCTGTATCTCTCTATTTTTGGTCTACAAGATCTATCTAATGGAGATAATGGGGTGTTGAGATTCCCATCGATTATAGTGTTTCTCTCTATCGCTCCTTTTAGCTCCAGTGTCTTTCCTTCACATATTTAGGTGCTCCTGAGTTCAGTGTATAGATATTTAGAAGTTTTATGTCTTCTTGATGAATTAGACTATTTACTATTATATAATGCCCTTCTTTGTCTCTTACAGTCGTTGTCTTGAAGCCTGTTTTGTCTGAAATCAGTATTGCAACTCCAGCCTGTTTTTGATTTCCATTTGCATGAAATATCTTTTTCTAGCCTTTCACTTTTAGTCTGCATGTCTTTATCCATAAGTTGTGTTATGTAGGCAACAGATAGAGGGTTTTGGTTGTTTGTTTGTTTGTTTGTTTATGCATACAGCCTGTCTGTATCTCTTGATTGGAGAATTTAATCCATTAACACCCAATGTTATTATCAATATTTCTGGACATGTTCTTATCATTAAGTGAGTCATTTTCTTGGTTTTGAGAGGTTTTTGCTATAGGGCACATGTACTCGCCAGAAAGACAGAGAGATAGAAAGCGAGAAATCACCCCTCCAGGAGGAGGATGGCCACACCGTGATCCCTACTCTTCCATTCTCCACTCGGGATCTTGTGCACTCATGCACACATGCCCGGCGTGAGTTTAAGCCACCGGGTCCAGGACTCAAACCGCAGTTGGCTACATGGGAGTTCAGCCTCATAGCCGTTATGCTAACTGTTGGTCCCAGGACCTGTTCCTATCTTTAAGTAAGCCATTTTTTTCGGTTGTTTTTTGTTCTCTTCTAACTATCTGTCTGACTTTTTAGTTTTCCAGGTATAGCATTTCCTTCAGAACTTCTTGAAGAGCTGGTCTGGGGTTGGTGAATTTTTTCAGGTTTTGTTTATCCAAGAATGCTTTTATCTTTTTTTTTTTTTTTTCCCCATACAAAGGATAATTTTGCCAGGCATAGTGTGCTTTGTTGAAATTGTTTTTCATTTTTTTTATTATTAAGAATGGTTTATTTTTATTTATTTTAAAATTTATTTTATAGAGACTTTTTTTTTTTGGAGGGTTT
>NW_006206032.1:544339-550955 GCF_000334495.1 Tupaia belangeri chinensis | reverse complement strand
AGCTGCCTCCTCATTCATTTAACACTTTGTCTATATTTCCCGATTTTTTCCTTGCCTGTATTGTTTCTGATGAGAGTTTGATGTTAACCTGATGGGATAACCTTAGTAAATAAGTTTACTTTTCCCTCTTGCCAATTTTAGTATCTTGTCTTTGTCTGTGGTTTTGGCCAATCTGGCTATGATGTGTCTTGGAGAGGATATTTTCGATTGATTCTATTTGGCGTGGTATATATTTCTTGGGTCTGGATATTTGAATATCCTTCTAGGTATGGAAAGTTTTCTTCCAGGATTTCACAAAATAAATTATCAATGCCCTTATTATCTTCTTCCTCTTCTGGAATTATCTGGGTTTTGGCTATTTGAGGGTATCTAGTATTTCTCTTATATTATCCTCATTTTTCTTGGTTGTTTTCTCAGTATTTTTTTTTTTTTTTGAGAGGTTTTTCGCTATAGGGTGCGTGTGCTCGCCAGACAGACAGAGAGAGACATAGAGACAGAAAGCGAGAAATCACCCCCTGGGGGGATGGCCACTCCGCAATCCCTTCTCCTTCATTCTCCTCTCAAGATCTTGGGCACATACGCACATGCGCCCGGCGTGGGTTTAAATCACCAGGTCCAGGACTCAAACCATGGTTAACTATGTGGGAGTCCAGCAACATAGCCATTACACTAACTGCTGGTTCCCAGTATTTTTGATACTTTTTTCTGGGTCAGAGGTTTTGCCTTCTACATTTGGGATTCAATCTTCTGCCTGATCTAATCTACTTTTAATATTTTTGAGGGAGGTTTAATTTCCTATATCACATTCTTTGTCCCTAACAATTTTGTTTGATTCTTTTCTTTACATAGTTTTTTTTTTTTTTTGGAGAGGTTTTGGCTATAAGGGCACATGCACTTGCCAGAAAGTCAGAGAGATACAGAGAGAAAGAAAGCGAGAAATCACCCCCTGGGGGGATGGCCAATAAACATATATTCACAGGTCCCTGTTTTTTTTTTTGTTGTTGTTTGTTTGTTTGTTTGTTTTTTTATGGTGTCTATTTCTTCTTTCAAATGAGGAAAGAACTTCCTTATCTCCTGGAGCTCATTGTTTCTTTTCTCTTCCATCTTATTTAGTTTGGTCACTATAAATATTTTGAATTGCTTATCTGACATTTCCATGACTTCCATTGTGGTGTTGTGGGTGATGCGGAATTGATGTTTTCCCTTGGGGGAGAGACATTAGTTGGTTGTGCATATTTCTTGTGGCACTGTGATTGTTCTTTATCATCTGGTGATCTACACATTCCTTCCTAAATTATTCAAGGAATCTCCAAGCGGTTAAAGTGTGCAGGAGTAGAAAATTAATGATCTACCTTCTGCTCTTCCTCCCTATTGCTCACCAGCACCCTGCACTGTTTTCACCGATCCTGGGTGACCCAAAGTCCTCCCTGTTTCTAAAGAATAGGTGCATCTGAAACTAAGCTCCTAAGCTACACCTCAGGAGCAAAAGAAAAAAAAAGATTGCGGCAGCACATGTTGCATGCCAAGTGCTATCCAAAACACAGAAGTCCTGAGAGTTCAAGGTGAGTGAGAGAGGGGACAAGCCACAGGTCCCAACCATTAGGCCTTGCAGTCCCAGGCAGGCTTGTGTCCAGCAAGGACTGCTTGAACCAGTATCCAGAAGGGGTGGGGAGGGGCGCAAGTTTGTTGTAAAGTCCCAAAACACAAACCTGAAGTCCAAAGACGGTTGGGGTGGGAATGAGCCACACGTCCCGACCATTAGACCCTGCAGCCACAGGAAGCCTGGCATCCAGCAAAGCAGTTCACTTGAACTGGTTTAGTATTTTTTGCTGCAGGGCACATTCGCTTGCTGGAGAGACAAAGACAGAGAAACTGAAAGTGAAAGATCATCCCTCAGGAGGATGGCCACACTGCAATCCCTTCTTCTCCATTCTCCTCTTAGGATTTTGGGCATGCACACACCCAGTATGAGTTTTAAGCCATCGGGCCAACTTGAACCGTGGTCAACTACATGAGAGTACATTCCATCATCTGCTGGTCCTGAAATAGCACAGTAGCTTTTAACGCAGGCTGGGAGGGAATTTGTTTCCTTCTAGTAAGAAAAAGTAGTATATCTTTTTTTTCTAAGTTTGAAAAGATAATCTCTGTATTTTATTCCAGAGTATATTGAAATAACCATGTTTTTAAACTTTCAGTCTTTTTTCTTGTTCATGGTGGAATAAAAGGACCAGTCTCTGAAACAAAAAATACCAGAGCAAATTCTCTGTCCCTGAAATAGTTCAAGTGTCTGATTCTGATTGGGAGTGGGTGGGGAGGAACTTAGAAACATTCTTTAGGTCAAATTATCTGCTGTCATTCTTATGAGCTATACGGAATAAAAGAGACCTATGCTATTTTTGATCTCAGGGTGGATTAAAAAAGTTTTATTTTCAGAATAACATTGTTTATAGAAATTATGACTTTGGACCAAGCTCTTGAACAGAGCTGAGTGCTGTACTTTCAAGGTGAGTAAAAACTTATAACAATCATCGATATTAATTCAGGCTAAAAAAAAAATCTCCCAGGAAACAGTCAAATTATGAGAAAGATGTGTTTCTCTTTTGGGTTCAGTAATTTGTGGAAATGCCTTAGGAATATGCTTTCATGTGCATAACCCCAGTCATATATAGTTATGCATTTCTACAATTAAGTATTTTTTCTCTGTGTTTTTTTTTCTCCTTTTTATTTCTCTCCTGAAGAAGTGCTCTCTCTGAAAATCATCTTTAATTTTAGTTTGAAAATTGGTTTTTGAGGCCCAGACATCGTAGATTAACCCTGTTATTCAGCAAGGTGAAGCTACATGGGCAGACCAGGGCTCAATTTTCCGCTCACCTTGAAAAACCTGGTACAATGGCATGTACCTGTGTCCCAGATACTCAGGAGACTGAAAAGAACAGAAGAATCAAGATATCCTCTGGGGGGGGAGAGGGGGAAAGAAAAGAAAAGAAAGTTTTGAATAATGAGTTCTCTTTGATTTAAATGAGCTCTTTTTTGTTTATGATACATTCTTTTTTTTTTAAATTTTATTTATTTATTTATTTTTTGGAGAGATTTTCACTGTAGGGCGCATGTGCTCGCCAGACAGACAGAGAGAGACATAGAGACAGAAAGCGAGAAATCACCCCCCAGGGGGGATGGTCACGCCGCAATCCCTTCTCCTCCATTCTCCTCTCGGGATCTTGGGCACGCACGCACACGTGCCCGGAGTGAGTTTTAAGCCACCGGGTCCGGGACACGAACCGCGGTCGACTATGTGGGAGTCCAGCGACATAGCCATTACGCTAACTGCTGGTTCCCTTGTTTATGATACATTCTGTACCTTTTCACCCCTCCTTTTTTGTCATTATTTTGTAAATTGAGACTTTTTGTTTCTTCCCCTACTTTTTCTCCCTTTCTTTCTTAGGAAGTATATGCTCTATCTTATTCTTTTAGTGACTACTCTAGCTATTTTAACATGCATATTTATAAAAGTATAAAGCTTACTATATTTTATCTTTTCTAGAATTATACAAGGATGTTATTATTTTCAAAACTCTGATCTTTACCGTTAGTATTTATATACAATTGTTTCTTAGCATTTGAATTTTCCATTTATTATTTTCTCATAGGTAATTATTGTACTTTTTGTGGTTGTTGATTTATGCACTCAATGTTTGCTTAGGTTTACTCACTTATTTTTCTTGCTTGTGACTTTCATCTCGGATCATTTATTTTGGTCTGAGGAATATCCGGTAGAATTTCAGATAATGAGAGTCTATTGATGACACAGTCTTTGTTGAAATTTTTTTTTAATTTTGTCTTTATTCTGAAAGTTCAGTTTCCCCTTCTCCCCACTTGGGGTGATGCAGAGGCAGACCCAGGTGAGTGCTGCGTGCACAGTGCATCTGTGTTGTAGCTGAAGAGTAGTGAGCTTAAGAGACTCTCAATCATGGGGCTCTAGCAAACCTGCTCATGCTGCCTGGCGGAGAGATTGTGAGAGTGAGCTTCACTTTATTAACCTGTAATGTAAACAAATTCTCCCCAGGGAAGAGAGGGAAAGGTCTTTATCTTTACTCTTCCGAAACATTCCAGAGAGACATTCTTTATCTTTGCTCTCTTGGAATGACTGTCAATGCCTAGACGTGGCAAAACATGAGAAATTCATGAAAAATTGTCTCCCAAGACGTATATTTAATTCCTTTCAGTTACAAAGGCTTCTCAAATCTGTTATCTTGTGAAGATTTGAAAGAGAATGAGACTGAGCTCCTGTCTCTCATAAACCTGACAGCAGGTTGAAGGTTACAAGGGAAGCACCAGAAATGTTTGATCAAAGAAAATCAGCAGTTTATAGGGCTTGAGATATATTTTAGATGGGTAAGGTTGGAGGGAATAAAAACAAATCTAGCGAAAATAAGGAAAGTTAATAAATATCTACTGGAATATATGAAATTCTCAAAACTTGAAAAAATTTTAAATTGATGGGCTAAATATTTTTAATAATATGCTCATCTTAAATCTCAATTCAAGATTCTGATTTTTAAAATTTAATTGGCAAAAATGTTGTATATATTTATGATATATAATATGATATCTTGAAATATGGACATATTGTGTAGTGAGTAAATTCAAGCTAATTAACTTAATACTACTTAACATATATAGAGTCTTCAAAAAGTTCATAGAAAATGTATATTATGAAAAATGTATGCATGGATTTTAATTTTGTTTTGTCCCAAAATAAACTTGTTGTTTAATTCCATTTTCTAAAAACTTTTTGAAGTACCTTTTACTTGTCATTTATTGGCAATAAGAACACTTAAAATTTACTCCTAGTGATTTTCAAGAATAAAATAAACTATTATTAGTTATATTTATAATGTTGTATAGTAGATCTCTTAAACTTAGTCTTCCTAACTGAAATTTTGTATAGGAATGTGGTTGTTAAAAGGTGGGACTTGGGGCCAACAGTTGAAATAACGTTAAGTCACAGGATTCCCACGTGGCTGACTGCAGTTTGAGTCCTAGGACTGGTGGCTTTAAAATCATTCAAGAAATGTGTGTGCATGCCCAAGATCCCAGGAGAAGAATGGAGGAGGAGGGATTGTAGCATGGCCATCCTCTCTAGGGGGTGATTTCACACTTTCCTTCTCATCTCTCACTGTTTCTGTCACTCCAGAGAGTGAACTCATCCTATGAAAAAAAAAAAAAAAGAAAGAAAAGATTTAATTATAGTCAAATAATTATATTGAAGTTATTCATTGTTTACAATCTGAACATAAGTATATCTTGGATTTGAAAAGCTGAAAATTCCTTGGGGGAAATTTTTTTTTTTTTGAGAGGTTTTTCGCTATAGGGTGTGTGCGCTCGCCAGACAGACAGAGAGAGACATAGAGAGAGAAAGCGAGAACTCACCCCCCAGGGGGGATGGTCACGCCGCAATCCCTTCTCCTCCATTCTCCTCTCAGGATCTTGGGCATGCACACACACATGTGCCCGGCGTGAGTTTTAAGCCACCGGGTCCAGGAAGCGAACTGCGGTCGACTACATGGGAGTCCAGCGACATACCCGTTACACTAACTGCGGGTTCCCTCCTTGGGAGAAAATTGCGGTTTACATGTATGTGACCAATAAAAGTAATTATCATGTGCATTTCAGTAGATATCTAACTACTGTACTAAAAGGATCTCAATTTTCTCAAATCCTAGACTTCACATTTTATGACTATACTTCAGATTTTATGACTACAAAGGGCATGAGGTTAGATTGATGTGGAACAACATAACATTCTTTTTTTTTTTTTTTTTTGAGAGGTTTTTGCTGTAGAGTGCGTACGCTCGCCAGAAAGACAGAGAGAGACAGAAAGCTCAGAAAGAGAGAAATCACACACCCCCTCCCCCCAGAAGGGGATGGCCATGCCACAATCCCTTCTCCTCCATTCTCATCTCCGGATCTTGGGCACCCTTGCACACATGCCCAGCGTGAGTTTAAGTCACTGGGTCTGGGACTCAAACCGTGATCAACCACATGGGAGTCGAGCAACATAGCCATTACACCAACTGTTGGTTCCAGAGCAACATACTTTCTTGACTGTAGGTGTTCAGTAAATTTGATCTAAATTTATAAATTGATTGGCAATGTTCATAAGCCATAATGGAAGGAATATGATATTTTAGAGGCATTTTGTGTCTGTGTGTGCCTGTGTATATGTGTGTGTATACATGTGTGAGTTTCAGGAGGTTGTGAGCAGGGGTTGAGAATCATTGTTTCTCCTCTAGATTCAAAGAACTGATAGCCAAATAGTAGCCAAATTTCAACTGTATTGATTAGCCAGGCAATCAACTGACCAAAAACCCTGACCTTCTGTACTACCAACAAAACAGACTGCATTTTAAGTACCTGGCCAGGACTCTGGCTTGCCTTAGAATGTCAAATCACTGAGGAGAGTATCAGCTCTTTCTGTTTTCTTTTCTTTTCTTTGTTTTGTTTTTTTTTTTTTAGGTTTTCGCTATAGGGCGTGTGCGTTTGCCAGACAGACAGAGAGAGACAGAGAGACAGAAAGCGAGAAATCATCCCCCAGGGGGGATGGCCATGCCACAAT
>NW_006206032.1:505009-544302 GCF_000334495.1 Tupaia belangeri chinensis | reverse complement strand
CACGCACATGCGCCTGGCGTGAGTTTTAGCTGCCGGGTCCAGGACTTGAACCGCGGTCGACTACGTGGGAGTCCAGAGACATAGCCATTACGCTAACTGCTGGCCCCTAGCTCTTTCTGTTTTCTGCAAGGATGTGGAGTGTAGGAAAGATAACAACAATAGAAGCTAATGTTTAATGAGCACTTAATATATGATAAGCAGGAATTGAGAATTTTACAGGTATTAGCTCATACAATTCCCACAACAACCCTACCAGCTATATGTACTTATTTTCCTAATTTCATAACTGACCCAGAGAAATTAAGTAATTTGCACCAGGTGACATAGCTAGTAAATTGTAGAGCCCAGACTCAGACCTAGACATTTGACACCAAAGCAGAGCCCTTATCTTCCCACATTAGGGGACTTGAATTCTTTAATTTAAAGTGGTTCCCAAATTTTAATGCATATGGAAGAATTAACTGCACAACTTGTTTAACTAACTTTGATTGGATCTGTTCAAGGTAAGGTCCTGGAATCTTGACTTTTTTTTTTTAAATTGCCAGAGAGCATGTGTGTTCTCCAGAGAGACAGAGAGAGAAGAAAGCCCTCTCAATGGGGGTATAATAGCACTACAGTTCCTCCTCCTCCACTTCCCTATCCTGTCAAGATTTGGGATATGCATGCACACATGCCGACTGTGTTTTTCAAGCAGCTGGGCAGAAATTTGAACTTTAGTCAGCCATGGGAGATCCAGTTCCCTTAACTAGTAGACTATGGGACTGGCCTTTGGATCTTAACTATTTAAAAATATACCTTAAATTATTTCTTGTGGCTGATCCACAAGCCAAACAGGAACCAGCACCAGGCTCCTTGTCTCTGCCCCCACATCTTTTTACCTGAAGGCAACCTTTTGAAGTTGGGGTATGGAGCCTATTGGCTTGTCACATAAAGTAGGATCCCCATGTGAGCAGCATGAGTATCCAAAGGGTGTTTGTTAGAAATGCATACACTCTGAATTGATTCCTCAAAAACCTACAAATAGGGCTACCATATGATCCAGCAATCCCACTCCTTCTACCCAAAGGACAGAAGAATTCTTCATTGGAAAAGTGCTTGCACATCGATGTTTATTGTGGCACTATTCACAATTGCTAAGACATAGAACCAACCCAAATGCCCACGAACAGATGAATGAATTGAAAAATTGTGGTATATAATCTCTATGGAATACTACTCAGCTATAGAAACCAACAAAACCCTGGCTTTTGACAGAAAGTGGAAGAATATGGAAGATTTACTGCTGAGTGAGGCAAGCCAGGATATGAAGGAGAGACAGTGTATGTTCCCACTTAATATATACCGAGTGTCCACACTCTATGACTGAAACTGATTGACTAAAGGTTGTACAGACACAAGAGATGGGTGTGAATTCCAGATGTGGTGTGTGCGGAGGAGCGGGGCCTAAGGAAGGACATTTGGAGAAGGGATATAGAGGTAGAGCATTGACGGGATGGAGAGGTGCGATGTTATCAGTTAAGATATTTTGACCAATG
This sequence comes from Tupaia belangeri chinensis, assembly GCF_000334495.1. Taxonomy (NCBI): domain Eukaryota; kingdom Metazoa; phylum Chordata; class Mammalia; order Scandentia; family Tupaiidae; genus Tupaia; species Tupaia belangeri. The sequence goes on along the minus strand of NW_006206032.1, from coordinate 542,767 downwards.
GGACTGGGGAGAAATGTTCACATATTGAAATGTTCACATTGTAAGCTAGACAATGTGATTGAATGCATATACAAAATTTTTAAAAAACTAAAATAAAAAATTAATAATAATTAAAAAAGAAATGCATACACTCAACTCCATGCATGACCCACTGAGTCAGAATCTATTTTTCGTCAAGATCTTGGGGGTGGGTGGGTTGGTAGAATATTTTATGAGCACATTAAAGTTAGAGATGCACCTTTCTCCTGGAAATTAATCAGCCTCCATATCAGTAGTTCTCAGTCTGTAGAGTGCCTCTAAATCCTCTGAGGAACTTTGAAGAATTACCCAGGTTCCACTTCAGACTCACTAACCCTTCAGCAATACAGGGCAGGAAATTGCTTTTTAAAAAAGATCCAAAGGTGACTCTGATACACACCACTGGTTAAAAACAATTGCTCTGTGGGGCTTGCCTGGCAGCTCAGAACCTTTCTGATGACAAAAATCACACCAGATCACTTTCAAATCTCAGTTTTGCTTTGTGGTGTGACAGCCTAAAATTCAGAGCAGACATTTTTATTACCTCATATAGCCTTTGTTCTTTTTAGCTTCCTTGTCCTGGTTGTCACATGGGGAGAACTCAAACAAGTCAGTGAGTTTCATCTCTGTCTTGTGTCCTCAGGGGATGGCTGATTTATTCCCAAGTTCTCCTGCCTTTTTAATTTTTTTTTCTTTTTTTTAGTTGAAGGCTATGCTAGTGTAGGTCAGCCAATTCATAATTCACTCCTAGAATGGTGAAGGACTCCAAGGTCCTCATTTTCTCCAGGACTTGAGTGGTAGTTTGTTAAAACTCCATAGCTGTCAGTCCTCACTGTAACTGTGGTCTCCAGAAATATGAGGAAGTAATGAGACTTTATTAAAGGACAAGCTAGGCATGAATCTTTAACTATTTCATTTACCAAGTTTTGCATTAACTTTCAAGACATTCTGATGTAATTTTAACTCAGTCATTTGTGGGGTAGTTTACTAAAGGTGTTTTAGTTTACAACTAAAAGGGCTATATATTATGACCCTGGTTCAGATATGTCCTCAAGGGCATATCAACAGCCCCTTCATAGGTGGGATCTGAACCAACCAAGAGCAATCAGATCTTTGTTTAGTGGTCTGTGGTTAAATGGTCATTTGCTGTTCTTCTTGAATCCTGGAATTGATAAATAAAACAGATTGATTGATTCTTTGAGGACGTTTTGTTGGTGGTGGAGTTCTATAGGAATGGCTCTAGTTTGCTTTGTGTTTAGTTCTATTAGCATGCCAGCAACAACTTAAAGGAAAACTCCCTTTCTGGTATATCTATTAACATAGACATATGGAATAATGACAAGAACTAGTGAGATATTTCTTCCTTCTCTTGATTTCAGTGCTTTGGAGAAGGCTCTCCTACTTTCGGTGGTCAAGATATTGTTACCAACACCTTGTTGCCCATGCCCTTCACTTGTCTATGTTTAGAAATGGGATCTTTGTTTAACTGAAATTGCTGTTTTTCTTTCTTTTTTTTTTCCAGTTGTAGACATTGCTTGTTTATTCCTTACAATAATCCCGTGAGCTAGACATCATGACCCCCATTGTGTAAGCTGCTTTTTTATTATTTATTTATTTATTTTTTATTATGATAGAACATTTTGGCACCGTTATCCTTGCTTTGGTACCCTCTTTTGCCCTGTTGGTTTCTCTTTCCAAAGACCTATCTCAGCTCACTATTCAGCCATAAAAAAAACAACAAGGCCATGGAATTTGATAGAAAATGGATGAATATGGAAGATTTGTTGCTGAGTGAAGCAAGTCAGGCTATGAAAGAGAGACATTGTATATCTCCACTTAACATATACCAACTATCTGCACTCTATGGTAGAGATTAAAAGAAAGGAGAACATAAAAGTATTAAAAAATGTAATGGACACTAGGGACAAAGTGGAAAGAGAGTGTTAGAGGGGAAGAGCATAGGAAATTTTGGGGGAAAATGGAGAGGTAAGACACTTGTGGGACACAGATAAGGTCTATTATCTATTGATGAGGATATGTATGGTGGTCTCAACTGGACTGGACTGAGGCGTATATCATGCTGGGTAAAGTCTCTTCACAATCTAAATGATGTATAGTGATTTAATGTATGAATAATAAAAAATATATATAAATGATAAAATTTAAAAATTTTTAAAAAGACATTTATAGCTTAGAAAACCTTCACTGTAGACAGGTCTTAATTGTACAGCATTAGAGGGTAATACTCTGACAAACAGTCCTTCCCCGAAGAAAGCTGTCTACTTATACGTGAGAAAATAATGTCAATCGGACCATCTTGCTGCTGAGAGAAACCTGTTTACTCTGAAAATAAATATTTTTTCAACAAGCAGTGATTTTCTTTTCTTTCTTTTTTTTGGGGGGGAGGGGAGAAGGGTTCAATTACAGATCAGTGACTCCTTTATTTCTTAATTTTGACTATTAGTCAGCAAATCATGATTCTTCTTTCCAGAACCTGGATTCATCATATCTGAGCCAGTTTTGACCCAAGGCGCTGAACTCCCCTGATAATTGACTCAACCTGCAGGCAGAAAATGACAGCCTTTCTCTCTAGGAGTAGGATGATTTGGTCAGAATTTACAGCTTTCTGTTATTTATGATGCTGTTTTTAGTTATCATGACAGCCCAGCTTCATGAAGAAAGACACATATCTCTGCCAGAGTTCTGTCTTATTCCTATGAGGCCTTGTAGCAGGTGTTCCTTTATGGTTGTCTGCCTTAGTCATGTTCCTTTAGTTACTTGTTTACATATTTTCTTGAAAGCATTTATGAGGCTCAGAGTAAAATGAGATTTCAAGGAGATGCCCTTCTTGCTTGCATAGAGCTTCCAGTCTTCCAGAAGCATCCTCTGGTACCCAACTACATGGAGGACTTGCTTGGGTGGGGGGGAAGAGAGGGTACAATAAGATATAGCAGGTGGCATCCATCATTCCATGGATAGTTATTGAGCACCAGCTGTCTATAGGGTCTTTGCTAGGCACTAGAGACACAGCAGTGAGCATGACTAAACCTCTGTCTTAGAGAGCTGATACTAGTTTGGAGGTGCAAGGTCCAGGGGTCTTTTTCTGGTGGGGTTCTTCCGGATTTATCATAGCTTGGCAGAAGGCAGTGTTCCCAGCAGTGCTTTTTAAAAGGACTTCATAAGAAAGAAAATTTGGGGACAAAAAGTGAGTAAACATTTTTTTCATGTTGTATAATAAGAGAAAGAATGTGCAAAGTAGTTGAGGGATGTAGTTCTCTGCTGTGTTGAGTTGATCATCATGTTAGCATTTAGCCTCCTTTTCTCAAGGCTAATTATGAGGCTGAAAAGAGTCAAAGGAAGGACTGAGCATAAAAAATGAGGATCCTAATTTTACAACTGAGGCCAGTAATGGAGGCTCCTCCTCTGAAACTTCACGACATGCTTTTCACAGGGGTGAGCTTCATATTCTTTTTAAATTGGAAAATCACTAGTGGTTTTGTGTTCATGAAGAAGCACCTTGATTTTCTGAAGCATTGATTCAGCAAATTATATCTGGCCATCATCTAGTTTCAGTCACCTGGATTGTAATTGTGTCTTATTACAGTAATTTTTATCAAGGGGTGGACTGACCTAGTCCAGTCTTTTGTATCAACTCATTGTCAGCTTACTCTTTACCTGACCACTTTGTGAAAAAAAGAAAAATCAGAATGTAAGGACATTTGGCCATTTTCTAATTTATCATTAGACACTCAGTTGGGCTTATGAAATGTGAAGCAGACTTTGAGAAATATGTCACATATCTCCCTTCACAGTGAACACTTGGTCTGTTTTTCAGCAGAGAAGACTGTTTTACCTCATGGATTCCAAAAGACCCTCTTGGAAAACTCATTGCTCCTTATAGCAAGATGACTGACAAGCAGCCCATATGCATCATTCCACTTTCTTACAATAAGATCTTTAAAGCATAAGCAAGAACTACTCCAAATATGTCACTTCTATTTTTTTGTTATGGAGTCTTAACCTTTATTTAGGGACCTAGAGTTTTTAGGGCTTTGTAACCCAGAGTGAGTTGAATGAGTAGAAAAGACCTTTTAGGACTTCGTAATTCAGAAGTAGTTGAGTGATATAGTAGAAAAGAAGAGATTAAGAACCAAATACTTGAGTGTGACTAGTTGTCTGCCTTATACTTAATAGCTAGGATAAAATCAAATAATAAACAGAAGGGATCATGTCTTTCTTTTCACCTACTGTCCCTAGTGCAGAGCAAATACCTGTTCAATAACCCCCTTGCAAAGATGTAGTGATTAATTGACTTATTGAAAGATCCCCTGAGATGTGTAAGTGAAAGCACAAAGGGGAGGAACTCAGCATTATTGCCTTTCCTCTCCTCTACTGGTTGTGGGTAGTGGAAATAATTTTCTTCTTCTTTTTCTTTTTCTTTTACATTTTCTTCTTTTTATCTTACTCTCTCTCTTTTTTTTTCTTTTCTGTTCTTTTCTTCTTTTTTTTTTTTTATGAAAGAGAGAGATAAGAGGGAGATATTTTCAATGTGGTCTTGTCATGCTGTAATTCTCTTCACTCCAGCCTTGCAGTCAGCTATATTGCAGGTGTAGGCCTCCATACCCAGTGTGTTTAGGTCAGTTTGGGATGTGGACGCTGGCTTCCCATATGGCTTAAGCACCATGTAGTGGTGCCTACTGCCAGCGCCACCATGGCTGGGCTAAAAATATCTTTCTGTGTACATCAGCCATGAAAGGCCTGTGCTGAAAAGTGTCAGGGATCAGTTCATTTCATAGCTGGGCTTCAAGGAAACAAAGTCCAGTAAGATTAGGGGAAAGGTAGCATGGCCAGATTTTCTTCTCCTTTTATGTTTTTACTTCATACAACACTTTTTTGATTTTTATCTAAGTTTAGTTTATAATGACATTCTTGGGGAGATGGGGAGCTCATACCAACTTCACAGGTAAATATGAAAAAGGAAGGGAGGGAGATATAGTTGATTGGTTTGATTTGATTAGTTGACTTTTCTGTTTGCTTCTATTTTATTATTTCTCTTTTTCTTTTCTGCCAACAGATTTTCAATCTTTACGAATTAAGACCCAAAAATGCTCAGCATTCTGACTAGTTAGCATGCTAACCCACAGTAATAGTTGCTAGGTATCTTTCTTCTTCTGTTGTTGAAGACTTATTCAATGCACAAAACTGTGCTAATTAGTGTATAGGGTAAGCAGACATGAATTTGTATTGTAGAAGAAATATGCAACATTCCATTAAAAGTACTACTTATTTAGATTTTCTTGTTCTCAGAACAAGACTCTTGTCTGTAATGATTTTCCTATAAAAATACCAGTAATACTTTAGAACTTTAGAGAAGGAGAAAGAGTTTGTTGGGAGTAACTAAATGCTCTAGTTGTGAGTAGATGAAAACACTCATAGTATATAATGAAGTTCAGCTATCAGCTACACCCAGAACTGTTCATGTATTAGGACTTGCTAGAAACTTAATTTCTCTCTTCTACCATCTTCATGAACACTCAGGCTTCTTTATTCTTTCCAAGTACTGCAGAGAAAATAGACACTAGATTTGATTCTATAGACATATGGAGATATTGCCTAAGGTCTTAGGCTTAAGCTATTCTGGGCTGAAATTTATGTCATATTTTAAGGTCCTACCTTTTTTTTTCTGCCTGTGCCATAGGCTCATGGTTTATTTGCTTAAATGTATGACTATGTTACTTTCACTAGCTTCTACAAAAATATTACTGCTAATTTTTTACTCAAATGAGCTACTCTTGGTCTTTTTTCATGGAGCTTTACTGTCCAGTACCATGGCTTTAGTTACTTTCAGTCATGTTTTTGTCTGAATATCTCCCCAGAGCTTCAAACCTACATGCTCAAATGGGTACTGTGATATCTCACAGGTCACTCTAATGCAACATGACTGAAAGTAAAATTGAATTCTTTTCCTCTCCTTCCCTAATTGCTCAAATCCTTACTTGGTCATTTAATGGCTGTGGGACTTGGGCAGGTCACTTAGCCTTTCTGTGCCTGTTTCCTTATCTATAAAAGAGAACTAAAATAATTGAAGATGAATGAATTAATACATGTACCATCACATAATGAGCACTATATAAGTGTTAGTTATTATTATTTTTAAATGTTTTAATCCTTTGGTGTTTTATGTCTATAAATATTACCACATTTACCCAGTGGCTTTGGCTGGAAATCTCAGCATCATTCTCAATTTGCTCCCTTATCACTAACACCTGCAATCAAGGACCCAGTCCTGTGGATACTACTTCTTACACAGTATTTGAATCTGTCCTCTGTTCTCTAATTTACTGCCTATAATATTTTTTCTTTTCTCTTCTTGATACCAAATATACTTAAAAATGAAAATCTAATAGAATACTATCCCTGCTTAAAACCTCTCCATTCTTGGGACAAGGAGATGGCATAATGGTTACATCACTGGATTTTCATATGGCCAACTCTAGTTCTAGTCTCAGACCAAGAAGCTTGAAACTCATGCTGGGTATGTGTTTGTGTGTGCCCAAAATACTGAGAGGAATGTAGAGAAAGGATTACGGTCTGGCCATCCCCCTGAAGAGTGATTTCTTGTGAGCACATGTGCCCTTTAGCAAAAATCTCTCTCTCTCTCGCTCTCAAAAAAAAAAAAAAAGCAACTCTCCATTCTTAATATTACCTGTGTGATAAAGTCCACTGTCTTTAACAAGGTACACAAAAATTCAATAAACATACCCCTGTTTTTTCCTCAGCCTTATGCCCTACTACATTTTCCCTCCTGCGTTGCTCGTAAGCCATTGCTGAGTCCATTTCTCCTGCCTAGCCTCCAGGGTTTGCTTCCTTTCCCAAGTGCTCCTTTCTCCCACCCTGGTGTAGCTATTTCTTTCTTTAGGTTTCAGCCTCGATGTCACTTCTTTTAAGCAGGCTTTTAAATCTTTAGTGGGCTGCCTATGCAGCCCTATGCATAGTGAATTGTTTGACAGTTTAGCATACTTATTCTCCTGGTGGAAAAGTTAACTGCAGTGCTCAAAATTAATTCTTTCCTACTATAGCACAGCTTTGTAACTATTGCAATACTTAAATATGAAAGACCATACACTCTTAGCCAAAGACCAAAACAGAACCAATGGAAATCCATGTTCTTATAAACACTGTGAGGTAAGGAAAGTGGCCTAGTCTATGAAAGGATCTGATTTCAGACTGTCACTGGAATGAGCAAGCTTAACTCCAGTGAATTACTGAGTATTGATTGTAAAAAAAAAAAGAACCAAGTAACAACATGTACATATCTTCCAATGGGCTTTATGCTTTCTGAATGTAAGGACTTTGCCTTGATTATCATTATAACTCTTATGCCTTAGCATAAAATAATTATTCAATAAATATTTGTTGGATTGAATCATATTTCTTAAAGTGTGAAGAAACACTAAGAAATGATTTTGTCCAGTCTTCTGATAAAAGTGTAATATATCCTTGTGTTTGGCAAATCAGTCACATGAAGTCTAGAAATAAAGATATTCAGGACCAGCAGTTGGTGTAATGGCTATATGTCGCTGGACTCCCATGTAGTCGACCACAGTTCAAGTCCCAGACCTGGTGGCTTAAACTCTCACCGGGCACTTGTGCATGTGTGCCCAAGATCCTGAGAAGAGAATGGAGGAGGAGGGATTGCAGTGTGGCCATCCACTCCCCCCCCGCCGGGGGCTGATTTCTTACTTTCTGTCTTTCTGTCTCTCTCTGTGTGTCTGGTGAGTGCACACACCCTATAGCAAAAAAATTTCTGGAAAAAGAAAAAGAAATATAGAGATTCACTTTTTTAGTCACATAGAATATCCTAGGAAAAAAAACGCTGTTCCTTCATCCCATTCTCTTTTCACCAATCCATGTTGCCACTGAGCTGCATTTATGCATTTCTTATATGCTAATTTATCTGCATAGAGATGAAAAATTCCTACCAGCATATCTTAATTATAGGACACTCTATTAAACCTTAAGGTTGAAAATACAGGTAGAGGTTAGACTAGACTGAGCCAAAAATGTCAATTTAGGGGGTTTGTTGTGCTTTATCTTTTAGGATGCTTTTCAAGCTGTGCTCGGTGAAGCACCATCAGGAACTACCAATTGGTAAAGGCTGTGTCTAGACTGCCTACTTGTATTCAATCAGAGAAGCTCCATGTATACTCATTTTCCTTGGATTTATGGAAAGCCTTCTTTATATAATAATAATGTATATTATTATTCATACATTAAATCGCTATACATCATTTAGATTGTGAAGAGACTTTACCTAGCATGATATACACTTCAGTCCAGCCCAGTTGAGACCACCATACACATCCTCGTCAACACATAATAAACCTTATCTGTGTTGGGAATATATAACTAAAGCACATTAGAAAATTTTTTCCATGAGGAGAATTGTTGCAATTTCATTTATTGCCCAAACATCATCTTCTATTGAGCTCCTACGGTAAAATAGGCATTCTCTTTTTTTGTCTCTGTTTTGTCTAAATAGCTTGTTGAATGAGAAGTTAATCTTGGATCTATTGGGTTGTCAAAAAAGTCATAATGTATTTTTCTATGTTAAAATGTATCATAACTCTTCCAACGACCTATTAAATGTTTGAACGACATGCTCGCAGTGGACCAGTTGATGGTGTGGTGAGTAAGCTAACTAGATCCTACATGGCTGACTGTGTGGCTTGAATCCCAGACCCAGTAACCTGAGAAACACACTGGTGCATGTGCGTGTAAGCCCAGAATTCCAACAGGAGAAAGAAATGGAAGAGAAAGGATTGTGGTATGACCGTCCCCATGAGGATACTTTCTCATGCTTTCCCCTTCTCTCTCTCTGATGAGTACATGTGCCCTCTAGAAAATCGAAAAAAAAAAAAAGGGGGGGCGGGGGCTATCAGTTATGAGAGAAAATTTATTAGCACCTAAAAGAATTTGGTCAGGCAGATTCAGAAAAATAGAATATATCTTAAGTATACTCTTTTGTTTTTTGAGAAAAATATGTAGTTGTGGGTCACTTAGAAAATGCTTGTCATGGGCACATTTTTATATGTTATGGCTTATTTAGGGACATATGCAACTTTTGAGCTAAATGAGTGACCAGAAAAGCTGCTAAAATTCTACCAGTAATTCTGAATTAAAGTTAATGAGGATTTCATAGAGGTGGGCATTGATAGTCCTAATGATTTTGGAAAGGCAGTATAAAAGCTTTTGAAGAATATTTTTAATCTTCTCATGTCTCTGTTCCGTTTGTAAAATAATTGTATGATAAGGACAATATACGTTTTATAGATCTGTATAGTACTATATAGTTTACAAGTGCTTTTGCATTTTCTCTCTTCTAAGAGAAATTAAATCTCTGTGAAGGTCCAAAATTTTACTACTTTATGTTTTATTGATTCTTTTCAATATGCTTTGAGTTATTTTAAAATTTGAAGCTGGAAAATTCAACGGTTTTAGTTTAGCAATGATCTGACCTTCTAATTCCTTGCTTTCTTAGAAGTTGCTTAAATTATACCTATGGACTTAGTTAATAAATCACCTCTTGATAAATAATGTAGAAATAGTCATAAGATGTTTTTCGGAAAAACTTTCAATGCTGATACCCTGTGAACAGCCAAGGCTTAAATAGCTGAAGATTATACAATTGTAGCATAAAATTCCATGGTATTTTTCATGTTCTTGAAAGAATTCCACAAGGCTAGCAAAATTAACTGGTAATGTAGAACTCTGCTTTCAGATTATCATTATCATGAGGAATTCAGAGAAGGTTGAATGACTAAGTCTCAATTACTAAAGAAAATAACAAAATAATGGCCATGGTCAAGACTATCTAAATGCTTCTACTTACTCAAAAATACTTTCATTTCCAACATTATTATGAGATTATTACCACTTAAAATGAGTGCCCAAAGGAGCTGAAACCGTTTAATAGCAGTTATTTTAAAAATAAAAATGGGAGAACTTTTGTGGGGAAGAAGGCAGGAGGCTATTTAGGAGTGATTCTAATAATTTCTTGTATAGATTTGTATCTACAAAAATAGACTCTCAATGACTAAATAGTAATGTTTAACCCAAATACAACTTCCTCTTCTAGAAATCAGGTATGCTCCAGTTCAGATTTGCTTGTCTTTTCATGACAGGAAAGATGAATGAGTTGGCATTTATTGAACATCTACTGTATCACAGTTTCTCTTTATGCGTAAAAGGACCTAGGTAGACAACAGAATTAGTTTGAATCATATTCTTTTCTATATGGACTTTACATGATCTTAAATAAATCTGAGTACAAACATGCACAGCATAATGATGTTTCAGTAATGATGAACCACTTAGATGATGGTGGAGAAATAGGCAACACCACACAGCTTCGGTATGTAGTAAGCTATACCACCTAGGTTTGTGTAGGTATACTCTATGATGTTTGCACAACGATGAAGTTGCAGAACAAGGCTTTTCTCAGAACATGTCCCCATCATTAAATGATGAGTGATAGGTTAGCAGTTATACCTCTTTTATTTATATCCACTAAATTATACAAGGAAGGGGCCTGGGACTTCTTTTTTTGAGACTAGCATTTATTAAATCTTGTCTTGTCAACAGGAGTGGGTCTTACAGATCATCTTGAAGAAGTATACTCCTAAGAGGCAGTTGGTAAATAAGAGGAGAGGACTCAGTCAGGGGTTGGATTTTTCATCAAGGATCAGGGGCTGACAAAGTGAGCTGGTTCAGTATCTGTGAAGCAGCAGACACTGGACCTTCGTCTGACCTAGCAAACCTGTCATCCAAGGAAGGGTCCTTATAGGACATGGGACTTGCTTCATACATGAATATAACTCATCATGGGACTTGCTTCATACATGAATATAACTAAGATTTGACTACCACACACACACACACACACACACACACTATGTATATATATGCATAGCATATGCATATATATGTAATTTATATATAATTTAAAATAGAAAAGTCAAAATAAAAAGTCAATTTTATGGATCTTTACAGGTAATATCACTGAATTTCAAAGAGCTCATACCTTTCTAAGAGTAAGATGGAAGACTTCTTTTGTTTTTCTCTTTCAGATTTGCTTCATACATGCATCACAAATTTTTTAAAGAATTATTTTATTTAACTTTATTTATTTATTTTAATTTGACCAGTGAGGGACAGAGAGAGAGAGCGAGAAAGCATGCCGCTAGGTCCAGAACTGGAACTGCTGTTGGCCATGTGGGAGTCCAGTGCCCTTAACCACCATACCACCAGCTGGCCCTGATGCCTCACAGATTTGAGCACCTCACCACATGTAGAGGAAGTCTGTTATTTAAAGGTTGATTAAGTTAATTTTCACCCTGTGTTTTTATCCTAAATTATAACTACCACATATTGTTGGACTAAGGTGTAATCACTAGAGTCCAGGCTAAGTTTGCAGTGGACTCCCCTGACCAAGACCATTGACATGATATAACCTTTCTGCCTTTTTGAGGATCTACTATGGTCTAGGGAAATTATAGAGTCCTGAGGAGGAGATTAGGCTTATCATGAAGGACAACAGGAGATGCCTGGATTGGTGAACTGGTCACTCTTTTAAATGTGAAATGCCTTGATTTCAGCAAGAAGTGACACTGTGGCTCCAGCTTCAGAAATATTATGAACAAGGCATTGACATAACAATGAAAGAGAGTTATGTTGCCATTTCACGTCTACAGTGAGCCAGCCATGTTTGCTCCAACTAGCTCTGGTGGCAAAATTAAGAACTCTTGTCACCATAGGATGGTGATTCTTTCAAACTCAACATACATTACAAAACAATACAGTTTAGGGACCAGCAGATTGTGTAATGGTTATGTCACTGGACTCCCATGTAGTCGAGTCCTCTAGTTGAGTCCTGTACCTGGCAACTTAAAACACATGCCTGGCATGTGTGCATGCATGGCCCAAATCCCAAGGAGTGTGGAGGACAAGGGATTGTGGCATGGCCATCCCCTCCAGTGGGTGATTTTTGGCTTTCTATCTCTCTGTCTCTCTGATGAATGCATGTGCCCTATAGAAAAAAATTTCTCAAAGCAAAAACAAAAACAATGCAGTTTAAAAATACATTTTTATATAAAAAGGTATATAACATGAAGGCTAGTCAGTAATGGAATTTCTAATATACTTTTTTCTTAGTTTTCATCTTTTGCTAGTATGCATTTCTAGACCTAAACAAATTGTTAAAGAATCTTACACTCTGTTGTAGGCTAAATTTTTAAAACTTGCTATAAAATAATTTGGTCTCATTATAAAAAGTATAGATAGGATGGTGTAAAGTAAAAATATTTAGTCTAGATACCTCTCTCATGTAGATACCCTATTTCCATTCCTCTGAGCAATTTCTCTTAAAATTTCTTTGAGTTTTCTTTATCATGGATTTCTTGCACATAAGGAAGAAGTTTTTATTAGCCATTTAGAATTTTATTTAATGAATGCCTGATAATTGAATCAATTAAGTTTAAAAGAAAATTTAGGACTTTCTCTTTGCAGAACATTTTAGAGAATTATTTTAAGTTATGCTCTAGTAAATTACTTGTACATATATTTACATAATTAAGAAAATTTTTTATGTGATAAGTTGCTGATGGTTGTGTTGTTGAAATAAAAAGGTTTTAAAATACATTTTCATAGATATGAATGAAGCAATTATATCTAATGTAGTATAGGAAAAATGATATGAAAAGAGAATTGATTAAAATAAATATAATTGCTCAATAAGTATGTGAAAATCAAAGGTAAGTCAAAAGAACATAAGATTTTCCATTTAACAGATTTGTTAAAATTAATTTGATGTATCAAGTTTTGGTAAGGATTTAGGGAGACAAGGGCTCTCATATTCTTTTAGAAGTAATGTAAATTGGTACAATGTGTTATTTTTTTTAATTAAGAAAATAGCAGGAATTTATATTTACCCTACACTATCTCAGTTTTTTCAAATGCCCAGTGGCTTTTGCTTTGAATTTATTCAGGAATTCCTTAATTATCTATAGAATAAGCAAGACTCTTGAAAGTTACCTTTTTATTTTCATAGTCATCTTCCTTTTTTAGGCTCTCAATCCAATTGTGGTTTGAACTGTGAACAGGTTAATATTCAATTGTACTCTAGAAAAATACTAGAATATGGCACATGGTTTTACATGTCAGTTTTGCTGTGTCATGACCTTACAACACATTCTCTTTCTCTGTCTGGGTCTGTGGGTCAGTTGCTGGGGCTCTATTTAAGACCATGCTGCTGGTTCCATTCTGTTGCATATGTTTTTCATGCTTATTGGACCTGAATACCAGAGACACATTCTCATGGATAATAGGAGACATAAGGGGAAGCCAAGCTGTGATTACACTTTTAAATCTCTGCTACTCTCATATCATTGACTTTCCACTGGTCAAGGCAGGAAATGTGGCTAAGACCAAAGTCAGTTGAGGAAATATACTCTTCCTATTCTATTGGGAGGTGATACTAAGTCATGCTACAAAGACATGGAAAGTGTACATACCACACGTTTACTTTAATAGCTTGAGTGGTACAGAGAAATTTGTCATGCCATAGCAAAATAATTGCTTTAATAAGAATTCCTGGGACCAGCAGATGGCGTAATGGTTATGTTGCTGGATTCCCATGTAGTTGACCACAGTTTGAGTCCTGGACCTGGTGGCTTAAAATTCGGACCAGGCGTGTGTGCATGCGTGCCCAAAATCCTAAGAGGAGAGAGGAGGGGAAGGGATTGCAGCATGGTCATCCCTCCTGTGGGATGGGGGTGATTTCTCACTTTCTGTCCCTCTGTCTCTCTCTGGTGAGTGCACATGCCCTATAGCCTATAGCAAAGAAAAAAAAATTTCTTTGTGATCTTCAAATATTCATTTGAGGACTATACTATTCCATGAAATAAGGATGTCTGTATTATTGAGATGAACAAAATTATTTTTATTATGAAATCTTTGTTTGTTAATCATCAAAATAATAAATATACTAAAACATTTATGTTCCTGTATATTTTACTGGCCACTTTTTTGTATACCTTATCTATTTTACTCTCATAGCTGTTCTGAGCATCATTATTTTGGATATGTAAATAGATGAATGACTTGGGTGGAATTCTATAACTAGGATCTTTAGCTATGCATAAACTATTATGAAGTAACTTGAGTTGTGAGTTTTTAAATTGTTTTTCCCAAGGTCACAGACTTAGTATGTAACAAAATCAGACTTGGAACTCCCATGTCGTGTCTCGTGCTAACTCTGCCAATGCACATTTTTTGTATTCAGTGGCCAATAAATAGAAAAAATTTTCCAAAGGCTTATTCTATAACCACATTAAAAAGAAATTAACCTAAAGGTATAATCAGGTTAAGTACTGACCGTATGACAGAAGAGACTTGTTCAGATAGCCAGGCCCACATGCTCAGGGAATTTAGGCACCAGGCACATTTTCTGTGAGAATAGCAATGAATAAATATTTACCCCAATTTTGGCTCAGGTCATTGCCTAACTGCTTCATTGCCTTTGTCATTATTTTGTAATATTTTCATCTCTATTTATTTAATTTAGAAAAAAATCAAACTAAAAAGCCTTAGTTGTAATATCACTTTGGGGCCGAATGGTTACTTCATATAGATTACTACTTTTGGCCTATGCTAGATAGCTAAGACTGGAGATTAGGCAAAGTAGCTTCATCCATTAATGAAGCAAGTGACTAGATATGTGAAGTGACACAGATTGTAAAAGATCAGTGAGGTGTTTCTATTTATTTCATTACCTTATAAGGACATTAATCTGGAGGAGCCACATAACCAAAAAGGAAATTTCCATTTGAAAATTATCTGGGGAATTTATTTTTAGGAATGAAGTTTAGACAGCAGTATAAAACAAAAAGAAAAAAAAATGATATTTTCTATCAGCCTCTCTCAAAGTGCATGCAAGGAGGCTTTGTTTGTTATGTTTTAATTCTCCTCCTTTCTAAAAGTAATCTAACCTCTCTTTCCTTTAACAAAGAACATTAAAATATAATGGCAGAGCTACTTCTTTCTTTGTTTCACTTAATAACTACTGCACCTTTGAAACAAAAGAAAACAAAACATAAAAGCTATTCTTAATTCTAACTTTCATTATGGAATAAGCTTAAGGATAAAACAATCATCCTGATGTTATTAATGAAAGAAAATTGTTAGGAGACAGAGACTCTAAAAGCAAAGATGAAGAAGCTTTTCAGTTATCTAAAATTCATCCAGAGAAAAAAACAAAACACGGTTTTTAGATTAGGTTAGGGGAATTTAATCTTTTATACATAGCTGTTTCAAGTTTTCAAGAACTAGAAAAAGTTAGTGAGATAATTATTAGGACAATTCCAAATATCTGAAATAACAATGAATGAATGTTTCGAGTACTAAATAACGTCCTATTTAAACAGCAGTAACATGACTCTTAAGGAAATCACTAATTTCATTTTTGAACTTGAACAATAAGAATGGAAAAAGTCAGGTTTAAAAAGAAAATTCTTGGGACCAGCAGGTGGTGTGGTGTCTAAGGGACTGGATTGCCACAAGGCCAACCATGTGGTTCAAATCCCGGACCCTGCAGTTTGAAAATCACACTGGGTGTATGAGCATGCAAGCACAAAATCCCAAGAAGGGATGTGGCATAGCCATCCTTTCTGCAGGGGGTGGGGAATTTCTACTTTCCATCTCTCTCTGTCTTTCTCTCTGTCTCTCTCTGGTGAGCACATATGCCCCATAGCCTAAATCTAAAAAATAAAATAAAATAAAATAATAATAATAAATAAAATCCAAAAACCACCCTGTGGAGAAAAGCTATCTAATGAGGCGATCAGAGACCTTCAAACATGCATTTTGGTATTAAGTGCTCATTTTTCCTTCACAAATTGTTTTAAAAGCCCTATAAGATGTATGAAGTCATCCTTAGAAAGACTGTGTGCTCAAGAAAATTAGAAGCATGCATCAACCATAATAAATCAAGGAAGTTTCAGGAAGGGAACAAAAGCAGCTCAGCATTTTTTACAGACACTTGAAAACAACAATTTTGAGCTTACAGGCATAGGCTGAGGCTTTTAAGTGGTACTTCCATGCTAGGTGTACTTCTAATCCTTTATTAGGCCATGAAAATGCATTGCATTGAAGAAGCAATTTCCCCAGTTAAGCTAACATAATTTGCCCCTCACACAGACAGTTAAATAGACAGTTTTTCCTATGTAAATATTTGAGGGCAACTTACTGGTCTTTTATTAGGAACTTTGGATAGCATTCTCTTCTTACTGCCTATAGAACCATCTGCAGGTATATCAATTCAGCTTAAGAGTATTGAGGAGAATAAAGAAAAAAGATTTTAGGCAATAGAATGAAGAGAGACAAAGAATGAAAAACAAGCAAGAAGAAATAAGGGTAGGACTGGAGTTGAAAAATGGCTTACTAGCAGTCAGAAATTCTGAGAATAAAGAGACTAGGTGAGGTTCTGAGCTGGTTGGCTGAGGAGAAGCCATGGAGTGGAGACTATATCTTTGTGCTGTAGGGTATCAGTTCTTGGGACCGTGAAAGAGACTGAATGGCTCATTCACTAGTCTCTACACCCCTGCCAGCTTCTAAGGTCAACCTAGAAATCTGGACAAGGATAGGAATGAGTCTAGAGGATTTATTTCCAGTTAGTTACATTCAGCTCTGGACTTGGTATTTCCAAACCCACTCTTTTTTCAAACATGCTATTTGTCACTATCTCTCAATGCTGTCCCCACCCCTAACTCAACATCATGGTGCTTATTTGAGCATCTGGTCTTTCTCTGCAATCTTAGAAAATGTTAAAAGCACAGTAAATACTTATAATAGGAATACCAAAAATATTGTTGGTACTTTCCTTCCTGCCTCTCAGTTTTTCCTTGTATCTTAATTTTTTGTGGCTGTTGGCAGCATTATCCCTTCCTGCTTTGCTTAGCCTCTAAACAGCCTTTCTTCCATTTTTTTCTCATCAGAACCCAACCCATTTTTCAAAATTCATTGAAGTTCTACCCACTTCCTTGTTCTTTTGGTCAGAATAAAATAGCTTCCTTTTCTGTGTTCCTGTATCACTTGGTAGCTTCATTAGACTCTCTGCCTTGAATTAGGTTTTGTTGTATGGATGTTGTCAGTCTCACTGGATCACACAGAGTTTGTAAGATGAAGGGCAACGGCTTGTTCATCTTCACAGATTTCACATAACCGGCACAAGGCCACACACCGTATGTGTTCTGTACATTCACTTTATTTGATATAGAACTTAAAATATGATTTACTCCAGGGAATACTTGAATTTTAATGAGAGATTTTCCAAAAACCTAATTCTTTGTGATCTAAAGGATAATCTTCAGTGAAAGTTTTAGAAGTGGGATGGTACACCCTGGGAGGAGCTTTGTCTAGTATTCTCCAAATCCTACCACATAGGCTCCTTTTTGCAATAATTCTAGCTTTAGTGGCTCATGACATATTTTGAACACCCAACATTATCTTGCAACAGATTCCTTTGATCTATTCAGTGTAACAAATCAGAACCATATGGCTTTGTCAGCGATCAGGCTCCCTGAATGACTGATTGGCCTCGTAGTAATTTCAAGTCAAGCAGCAGGATGAATTCTTCTGGGTACTTTCTTATAGTATTAATGTGGGATTCAATTTGTTTGTATTAAAAACAAGCTAACACAAAAAAGTCTCCCAATAGTAGTAATGGTATTCAGAACATATCATTTCTAAACCTGGGCTTTGCCTCTACGAGCTGTGAGACTTTTGTCAGGTGGGCATTTATTTACTTCATTTATTCACTTATTTAAGTAATATTTATTGAGCTCCCACTAAATGCTAGGCCTTGCATTAAGACTTTGACATATACATAGTAAATAGAGGGCAGTACTCCGTTCTTCTAGACCTATAATGGAAAAATAATAAACTTAAATGAATATGAAAAAACTATACATATGAATACTGTAGCTTTGGAAAAATGGTGAGGACAAAGTTTACTATCAATGTACTATATATCTCTATTCATTCTTCTGTATCTTCCTTAAACATTCCATACATTGGTGCATTTTATGTCCTCTCAGGGGAATCCTGTCATTTGTTGCCCATTTTTGTTTTAAGTCTTGTAGTGGGTTAAATGATGGTCCTCCATGTTTCAGAACTTGTGAATGTGACCTTACTTGGTAGACTGAAATTAAAAATCTTGAGATAGGATCTGATTATCAAGTTGGAAATGAAATACAATGACAAATACCCTTATAAGACACAGAAGAAAAGAAGACATACAGAGGGGAAAACACATGAAGACTGAGGCGGGGGCTAGCAGGTGGCATAGTGGTTAAGGTGCTGGACTCCCACATGGCCAAATGCAGCTCGAGTTCTGGACCTGGAGACTTGCTTTCTCACTTTCCCTTTCTCTCTCTCTCTCTCCCTGGTATACTTAAAAACATAATAACAAATAAAATTAAATAAATAAAATAATTTTTTAAGAAAAGACTGAGGCAGAAATGGAGCCAACAGATGCCTGGAGCCACCCAACGTTAGAAGACCTAGAGCCTCTGAAAAGGGTGTAGTCATGCCTTGATTTTTTAAAAATTATTATTATTATTTTTTGCTATAGGGCTTGAGCGCTCGCCAGACAGAGAGAGACAGAGAGACAGAAAGCGAGAAATCACCCCCCAGGGGGGATGGTCACGCCGTAATCCCTTCTCCTCCATTCTCCTCTCGGGATCTTGGGCACGCATGCACACGCGCTCAGCATGAGTTTAAGCCACCGGGTCTGGGACTCAAACCGCGGTTGACTATGTGGGATTCCAGCAACATATCCATTACGCTAACTGCTGGTCCCGTCATGCCTTGATTTTGATCTTGTGGCTTCCAGGACTGTGAGAGAATAAATTTCTGCTGTTTCAAGCCACTAATTTTGTGGCAATTTTTAGGGCAATCATCAATATCTAATACAGGCTCTTTTATGAGTATTTTAAATATTTTATCATATTTAATCCTGCCTTGACAATTTATGGGTGAAATTATTCCTAAAGTTGAGAAAATGACAAAAGTCCAGAGAGGTTAAGGGATTGCCTATATTCTCATGCATAGTAAATGCTGGAGACTTGATTTTAAACCCAATTCTATTTGACTCCAAGCCCTACACTTTTGATTGCCTCAGACTCATTTACACTAGGGCGGAAATAAATAGCAAACTCAGATGAACTATCTTGTTCATAAAGCAGACATTCTACATCAATCTTGTTGTATGGTGCCTTCCAATTATATTCTGATCACCAAACATTTAGGTAAAGGCACCATTCAGAGTTCATCCCTGCACTATTTTTTTCTATTTTATTTATTTGGTTATTCTGGAGTTTCCTTTTTTTCAAATCAAATTTTTGATTTCTTCTCTTTTTTTAATCATTTTTCTAGAATCAATTCCCTTTTTCCCTTCTTTCAAGCGTTTAGTAACAAAAACGTGAAATGTTCTATTATATAAAGTAGTCTTTGTTGCAATTTACAGTTTTTTAAAAATAGTTTTTAGAGAGAGATTTTTGCTATAGGGCATGTACACTTGCCAGAGAGACAGAGAAAGGGACAGAGAGATAAAAAGCAAGAAATTGCCCTTCAGGGGGGATGGCCACGCCACAATCCCTTCTGCTTTTGGGATTTTGGGCATGCATGCACATTTGCCCGATTTGAGTTTTAAGCCACTGGGTCCAGGATTCAAACCGTGGTCAACTATGTGGTAGTCCAGCAACATAACCATCACGCTATCTGCTGGTCCTGCAATTTATAATTTGATTCTAATGCTAATGGGTGGTAATTACATGACTTTCTTGAATGTTAAAATGACATTCTTCTTGGTAACTGTACATTAATATATAATCTTGATTCAAAGTTTTTGTTTCAGTTTTTAAGTTGACCTCATTGCTCGTATTTCTTAAAATATTGAAAGCACAGTAGATCAGATGGTATTTCCTCTCAGACATATAAATCTCTTCTAGGTTTTAAGGATTATAAATAAAAGATGTTAGAATTTAAATACTTACTGTGGAATTAAATCAGTGTCCACTAGAAAGCAATTTATCCCATTGCTGAGAAGACATTTATAGGAACATTTAATGAAAAAGCAAAGCATTATATTTAAAATGGGTGTCATTGATCTCTAATGTGCCAAAAAAATATTTTATCTCAGTAAGAAATTATTTGTAGTTTCTGAAATTATGTGGGTTTACTTTAATTTATCCAAGAATTAAAATAATTCTATTAGTCTGACACTTATTGACAATGTCCTTTGCTTCCTGCATCCTAGTGCTTAAATTCTTAACTCTTCTGATTCATAAAGCTGCATACCATAGCACTGGGATATTTATTGAAGGAGTAACTTTTGATTAAGTTAAATGGAGGAAAAGGAAATTTATAATTAAGTTTTGGGATAAGATATTTAGTGACTACCTAAAAAAATCAATGATCAAGGAAAGTAACCTTAGGGAAGACACAGTTACAATGTGAAAGGCATGTTGAAAATAAAAACACAGTTATTTACTGAACTATCACAAGTCTTTGGATTTGTTTTTCCAGGAATTGAGATGAATTTACTAATAAGTGTTTATTTCTTTTATCAGTTTTTACTTGTAGCCAACAAAATTTAAATGAGTTAATACCCCATAGACTTTGGAAGTAGAAGGGATCTTAAGAACATTTAGCCAAAGGGTCACTAAATTTCTGAGACACTAATCTGTAATTGAAAGTAATGAATATGGACTCCATACTTAACTGGCCCAGTGGTTAAGCTGATCTAGGTAGACATAAAGAGATTCTGTTTTAAATTGTAAGCTTTTATGTTTTTCATTCTTTGGAGAGTTTCTAAGTGGACCTCTTTCTTCTAATACATATTCTTTGTTGTGATATTTCTGCTATGTCTATTCGAGAATTGAAGGGAGTTTGCAGATTAGACCTCTACTTTCAGGTAACAGACAGGTCTCAGTTAAAGCTGTCAGTACTTTGCTTTTATAACATGGCTATCTATGTCTACCTAAGGAGACTTTTGCATTACTTGGCATCTGTATATTTTCACACGTGTGTGTGTGTTTATTAAATACCAAATATAGTCTAACAATGGAGACTCTGAATAGTTTTATCTTTTTTTTTATCTAAACTTTTTCTTGCAAATCTGCCCAGAGCACCATGGCTAGACTCTTTGGTTCAACCCATCTGTAGAGTATTTGGTATTGGTAGTTATTGTAGTGGGGGAAGTCACTCACATTAGTTGTTATTTTAACCCCTTGAAAACCGTTTTGATGAAAGATGAAAGAAAAGAGTGCAGGGTCATCTCTGTGGCCTACTGTTTAGAAGAGCTAGATCCTACATAGCCAACCATGAGTTTGAATCCTGGCCCCATTAACTCAAGAAACTTGTAGAGCATATATGCCTGCATGCCCCAAATCACAACAGGATTAAGAAGTGGAGGAGAAGGGATTGCAGCATGACTGTGACACATTGTGGAGGTGCTTTCTTTCTCTCTGACTTCTTTCTCTTTGACAAGCACACACATACCTCTGGGAGTAGAGGGAAGAGTGCAATTGTAAGAAGGGAATAACTCTTACAGTAATTATTCTTTAGGTTTCTCATCACTTGGCAGTTCATTAAGACTATCTACAGTCTTGGATTGTAATTCCCATTACGCTTACGTAATAATCTCCTTGAAATTTGAATACTGCTTGGTGGATAGGTCACAGAGTGAACTGAAAGTAGAGAAGTGAGAAAAGTTCTTTTTGGGGAGAAAAACATTTTATCATTGATGCTGTTTAAAACTGCGGGTACTTGGAGACCATAATAAGCAAAGCAGTTTCTTGATTTTATTATTGTATTTATATTCTCTAGAGACCATGCACTCACCCTCAGTATGCTACTGATGATGATATGTATACATAAAGAAGAGATATATCACATCAGATCTTTTAAAATAGAATATTATTTAAACCTGGGGAACCGAGCATATTCTGTCTACAACATATTTCAGTGTGCGGTGACTGTGTATGTTCGTGTGTTTGAGGGATTGCACAAATATCTCAGACTCACAAGACCACCAAAGACAATATTTGGCACTTTTGTACTCAAAACGATACAGGAAAAGAACTATATCGTGTCAACAGAACAGCACCAGTCATTTCTCTTCTGGATTCTTGCAGAATTTATTTTATTTTTTTTTAAGTTTATGTATTTATTTCTTACATGAGAGAAACATACACACACACACACACACAACCACACACACACAAATGCACACACAGAGTGAGAGAAAAGAAAGAGATAAAGAAAGGATACTCCAAGAGGATCCTTACATCATGATCCACCCCCAATCCCTACCAGCTTGGATAGTGAACAAGCATGTTTATGTTCAGTGTGCTGAAGGTCACGGGATGTGAACCTGGGACCCTTCCCCTGTGGATTCAGCTGCACCACTGTACCACCACTTGGCCCCTCTTGTAGAATTTCATGTGCTTAACAGGGAGTTATTTTCTCCTAGCTGATAGCTCAGATACAAGGAGAGGAGATTGAGTATGTTCCTGAACCTCCCTTATTTTAGAAAGGGCATGTTCCATGAGAGCCCAAATCTCTTGTATTTTCTCCACAGGCATTGTTTCCAAGGGCAATTAAAGGACTATGTTTTGACACAAGTGTCACCATACTCAGGAAAGCCCGAATTATGTGAATTGTGTGTTCCCATGTTGACACCATCAGTTTTGATTATTTCTTTGTAATTCCTCCCAGTTCATTTGTACCATAATCAATACAGTCTAGTAATAGAGTTAACTTTCTACCATTATGTGGTCCATAGGAGAATAAAGCTAGAGAGTTAACCAAAAGACAGATTATCATGAAGGAAGGGAATGGTTTTTACCATGGCCCACACTGGGCCATTGAGTCAATTTCAGTCACTAATAGTCAATGATCATGCTTTATTAAAACTAGTATTTATTTTCTCAACTTGATCATTACCCTTTGTTAGAATCAGCTTAGAGATAATGGGTAAAAAAATGTATATTTCACTTATTAATATCTTATCTTTATTTTCTTCACTCTATAACTTTATTTTTTGGCTATACATGATTGATCATATTCTTAATGTTTCTAAAATAATCTTTATATGTATCAAAATAATATTTTTCTTATTAAGAAAAAAATATTTTCTTCTCAGAATATATAAGAGTGACTCATAGAGGATAACCATTTTGCTTTGCTTCTCCTTAAGTTTTCCTGGATTATCAGTCACCAACTCCTTGGGTATATTAAATGTTTTTATTGTGGATTTGTTTAATTCTGGGTTGACCACTACTACCATAATTCTGAACTTCATAAATGCATAGGTACAACTCCAGTGGATTACACTAAGAATTTATGCAGTTCATAACTGTTACTAGATTATTATTGCAGTGTACCTCGTGTTTTCCTGTCACCCCGACTCCTCCTATTATCCTTCACAATCAAAGTGACATTTTTAAACACAAATTTTGTCACATCATTTTCCCATATAAAATAAAGTTTTTAAATTTTCTACCACATAAAGTTCAAATTCTTGGGACCAGCAGTTGGTATAATGGTTATGTCACTGGACTCCCATGTAGTCAACCGCGGTTCAAGTCCCAGACCTGGTGGCTTAAAACTCATGCCGGATGCATGTGCATTCATGCCCAAGATCCAGAGAGGAGAATGGAGGAGAAGGGATTGAGGCATGGCCATCCCCCCGGAGTAGGGGGTGATTTCTTGCTTTCTATCTCTCTGTCTCTCTCTTTCTGGCAAGTGCATGCACCCTATAGCAAAAACCTTCAAAAACAAACAAACAAACAAACAAAAAAAAGCAGTTCAAATTCCTAACCATGGCATGCAATACCTCTCGTGGTCTAGGATCGCTATTTCAGCTACTGCTTCTCTTCAGTACGGAATTTATGTCCCAGCTCTATGGCAAGGCTTTCCATGACCTAAATGTCATGTTCTTTCTAGCTCCATGCTTTTGAGTATCTAGTCCCTTTCCTGGAAATACAGTGCATCTTCTCCACTTTGTATCTTGGCAGACTCCTCCATATACATTACGACTCAGCATGAGTTACCTTCTCTGGTAAGTTTTCCATAACACTTCCCAACCCTCAGCCAGATAGAGGCATCTGAGAAAATAATCCGCAGTTATGCAGAGTACCATTTGCCAGAACCAATTTCTTTTCTTCATTGAAATTTTTTTCTTCTCCTTAGTTCTTCTGCTTGTCTTTGCATTATTTTTGTCCTTCTTGACCTCCTTTGATGTCCACCTCTAAGCATGTCTCGCTTTATTGTTTATAGAGCAATTTTCTTTCATAAAACTTGCTCAACAATGATTACATATTATTTTAATTCATTTGTTGTTTATTATCCTCTCCCACTAGGCTGTACAAACACCATGCAAAGAGAGGGAATGATTTTTCTTTTTACTCCATCTCTCACACAATAGCAGATATTTATTGGGTATTCAGTTATTGGTAGCTGAGAAAATAAATGTCTGTTAGTAAAATGTTATCACTTAATTTTTTTTTTTTTTGAATTTACAGGATGTTTGCCCTTACTGGAGAGAGAGAGAGAGAAAAGAAAGAACTCCCTAGGGGGGATGGCCACTCCACAGTCCCTTCTCCATTTTCCTCTTGGGATTTCACACACACACACACACACATACACAAACCACCAGGTATGTGACTTAAACTGTGTAGTCTGCCATGTGAGCTCCAGCCACCTTAACCTTCATGCCACGAGGAGCTCCTATTTTACCTATTATGCCTAGTTTCTATTGTTATGCTTTTACTTAGCAAATACTAAACTTATTGGTGAGTAAGCTATAAATTTTTAGAAAGAGTACATATGTGAAGACGGAAGGAACAGATAATTTGATGGGAAATGGTGGAAGAGAAGACTAGGCAAAGGGTCATAAAATTTAACGTCAGTTTTATGTTTGTCTTTATTTCTAATATGAGAGAAAATAGTAAGGTAAATCTCTATTTTAGCTAATTTTTTTGCATATTTGGCTCATAAGGAGATCAAATTAAATATACTTTAAATTATAGGGCAAGGTGTATCTCATACCTACAATTAACTAACACAGAGAGAGAAATGTAACTTGGGAATTGGAAAGAAGCTGAGAGTGGATAGTGATGGTGGGTATACTTAAGTACTATTTGGTAAGACCATTTTATTTCTGAGAATGTGGCCAAAATGAGCCTTGTGATTTTTTTTTTCATGGATTAGGTTTTTTATAAAAACATTATCAAAATATACTAAAACCATCACACAGCTCAATAAAATTTACATATAAAATAGCAAATTTAAAACCTGAAATCAGGTTATCAGTAAACAAAGGAATATAAAAGTATAAGAGATACATGCAAAATCAGGGGCTTTGTTCTTTACATTGCCTTCAGTGATATCCTGGACTTCATACCATGGGTGAATCAAAATCAATCAAAATATCGGGACCTGCAGTTAGTGTAATGGATATGTCGCTGGACTCACAAACCTGGTGGCTTAAACTCATGCCAGGCGTGTGTGCGTGCTTGCCCAAGATCCCAAGAGGAAAATGGAGGAGGAGGGATTGTGGCGTGACAATCTCCCCTGGAGGGATGATTTCTTATTTTCTGTTTCTCTGTCTCTTTCTGGTGAGCACACATGCCCCATAACAAAAACCTCTAAAAATATCAATCAAAATATAATTTTTCCTACTCACTATGAATGACATGATTCCTCCAGCCAGCTGTATGTACAGTTTTATATCCCCTGGCTCAGGAGACCATGCTTTCCAAAAAGCCTGAACTGGGTATCTGTCCTAGATATTACCGGCCATGAGTCCTCAGTCCTCAAGCCCTGTCCTGGAACAATAGTTCAATAGTGTCTATACCCTGAGTTGTTTGGAGGGGATGATCTCATATACTGTTGCCTCTTGTTTTTACTGTGCATCTGTGATCAAGAAAATTGTCATTGCTGGGTAAAACAACCAAATAACCACTATGATCTCTTCTAGTCTGAATTCTAAACTCAGACACACAACACACACACACACACACACCACATCACACACAATTTCTACATTGTTGGTCTTAAGGAGTTTAGGTTTAGACTTTCTATCTGCTTCACAATTCAAATTTGATGAACTCTTGACACTTCACATATTTGACTCAGGGAAAAACTTCATGGAACACTAGGCCATCTTGGTTGTGTCATCTTGGCTATGTTTTCTACTGTGATGGAAACTAAGATTATCCCAAGTAAGAAGAGCAAGCCAGTCAAAGTTGACTTATCCATGGTGGTTAGCTAATGAGTAATGAGCTTTACTTTTGATGCTATCAATTAGCAGGTGGGCAGGGAGAACCTGCAGAAGGCATGTCTGTCCTGAGAGTCTATGAGATACTCTAAAGCTTAAAACTTTGTATATTGAGAGTTCAGAGCACCTTAGTCTGTTTTTTAAAAATATCTACTGAATTTTATTAATTATTACTATTTAAAACTTTTTTTTTTCTATTGGGCATGTGTGCTCACCAGAGAGTGACAGAGAGGAAAAGTGAGAAAACAAGCTACCAGGTCCTGTGCTCAAACTACAGTCATTATGTGGGAGTTCAGCACCTTAACCATCATGCCACCTGCTGCAGTCCACTGGTTTTAAGGAGTCAGGACTAGCTAAGATAGACTGGATCTTCTGATGGAGGATAGGAAACTCTTACCTCTGTGACTCACTTTTATACCGGGAAAGAATGACATTTTCTTGAGTTTATTTTAATCTTTTGTTAGTGTTTATATTTTCTTCAGCTGAGTTTCAAGGCCAGAAAGGTAATATAGTAAGTGAAGAAGGAGGGCCCAGGCTGAGCATCAGCAAATGAGACAGTCCATGCCCCATCAAAATTGTAGAGTCTCTGCTTAGCCACAGTGAGCTTCTATTTGTTTTGTTATAACTTCGGTTATTGTTATTTAGAGTTATTTTTCAAGAAAAGCTAATATTTTCACTTTCATGAGAAATTTTCTTATATTAAATTGTTTTAAACCATTGGATCATCAGGAAAGTCAAGATATATTTCTGCATAGAAAAACATAGAAAAATATGTCATAACTTTCCCGATGGTGTAATACATCATGTAAAAACAAATTATGAGGTTAAATAAAGTTTCTGGAAAAGAGACCAAGCTATCAGGTTTCTATGTATGCTCTGGGGTCCTGATATGGATGGGACAGGGAAAATATAGAGCTTCTGATTTTAGGAATAATACTGCTTTTCATACCTCTGGATTTCTCAATCTTGGTTCTATGCATTTCAAAGCTAGGATGCCTGTTCCTCATAGGGGTGCCTTCTAGTTGTGTCTTCATATGGTATAAAGAAGCAGTAATTCCTAATGGGATTGTATTATAAGGACACTATTTATAAGAATCTCATTTGTGAGGGCTCAACCTATGACCTAACTACCTCCCAAAAGCCTATGACAACTATCTCCTCCACCTAACACCATTACCTTGAGGATTAGGATTTTACTATATTAATTTTGAGGGTATACAAATATTCAGACCAAAGCTGACTAGTAACTGTGACTTCTTGACTATAATTCAGTGACTACTAACAGACTAGATGACTGGATACTATGACCTGGTAATAGGTAACCGACTTGACAAAAACTGGCTGTGGTTTCATGATTAGTAATTGAGACTCAGTGAGTGGAGATTTGGTGTGGTGACTGTAACTGTGGTTCCATGACTGGTGACTAACCTGATACTAGTGACTGGTTTGGTAATTAGTTACCATGAACTGGTGTCAGGTCTCTGTGGCTTTGGTTCCCAAAAGCTAACCTCAGAAACATAAAAAATACTGGCTTGAAGAACAATTAATGTCTTACCCATTCTTATTGCTGAAATACTGCCCTATTTAATGAAGCTTAGGTTAAAAAAAAAAAAGCATTGGAGGGCTCACCCAGGTGTGCCTACAGTTGCACAGTTATGGAAAATACAGGGATTGGATTTAGTCACTTACATGGAAAAATGCTTTTAAAGGAAATGGAATTTAATGTCTTATAAAATTATTTCTATGTACGAAAAGTTCAACAATTCTCTATTTTTTTCTCGTCTTGATAAATTGCGGTTAATGAACTACTCCATACCCATTGAGATTATGACTACAGCCTTTATCTTCTTTGAATTTTAAAGTTTCTCTCTTACGAACTTGCTCTTTTTGAGAACAGACATATCCTCACCTCAGGATTGTGTTTTCACAGACATTATTGTCCCATAAAGGCTCATTAGAAGTTTCAGGATTGATTTTCTAATGACATTAATCAGGCAGGCCATAGCAAAAAAACATACAAACTCTTCTTAGATTTAGTAATTTTTTCATTTTATTAATCACATTAACCATATTTTCTCTTCTGTATATGAGTAGAATGAGAATTAGAGCAGAGTTTTGTAATACTTGTAGGAAAGACTGGAAGTACAGTCCTATGAGAATAATGATGTTACAAATGCCAAAACTCTTAGATGTGGATGTGAAGATTTCCATTATTACAAGACTATTGTGTCTAATGCCTGAAGAATTTGAAAGGGTGGTCAATAGCTATTTTGAACAAAAATCACGGTCCTTAGAAGCTGATGCATCTGATCTTTGCATCTCCTTTTCAACAATGTTAAACCCATTTTTCAAAAAGAAAAAAATAAATACTGCATTCTTAGTCATACAAATTAGATTGACTGAGTATTCTTTGCCTAAAGAGGCTGAGTTCCTATTACTTAGGGACGGAATAGTAAATATAAAGTGATAAGAAGCTTCTTTCCTGTTCTGATTGTTTTCTACTATGTACTGAAGATACAAAGTTGAGGATGTCCAGATACCTATACTCTACGAGCTTCCAGTTTAATTATTCAAAGCAAATACATGGTAGGACATAGAAAAATGATAGATGCATAAATGTGAAATGATGTGTCATTTTCAGTGGCTGGGGGGTGGGGGGAGAAACTAACTCCAGGTTTTTTTCTAGAGCTCCTGTTGGACATGTGCTAAAACTATGGCATGTTATTGAAAGCAGAAAGCATGGCTTCAGATTACATTGCAAAGAATCAGAAAGTAGTACTCTTTTTGATGTACTACTGGATTATCATATATTCACAGTGTCTATTTGTAGCACACAATATAAAAGATGGTTCTGATGATAAAGTAAGTGCTGAAATTTTTGATTTATAAGACAGGCTAAAATATTCTATTATTATCTGAAATGAAAAATACAAGTATAAAGAGAGTCAAAGCCTGTGAATAAAAAATTTCAGCTGAATTTGTATTAAAGATACGAATTAATATTGACAGCACAAAAATCATGTTATGGCAAAATAAAAAGGTAGGGGGGGGGTATTTGTGCATGAATCCTTTCTTCCATCTATTGAAAATGTCTGATTTGTTCTTTTAAATAAATTGTGAAATCTCAGGACAGTCAGTAGGATTAACCTACATAGTATAGCAAATGCAGTAGATGGGTTTTATAAGTGTATTGAATAATTCTTTTTTTGTATCTTATATATCCTACTTAATATTAAACTAATAAATGTTCCTTATAAAATATTTAACGAACTCCATATAAAGTATTGCAAAAATTATTGCAAATATTAGACATATATGGGCTTTCAAAATTTAAAACCCTTTGCTATGATCTGAAATGTTTGTGTTCCCTCAAAATGTGTATGTTGAAAACCTAACCCAGGAGTAATGGTGTTGGGAAGTGGGGCCTTTGAGAGAGGATTAAGTCATAAGGACAGAGCCCTCATGGATGGGATTAGTACCCTTTTAAGATGCCTTAGAAAGCTCCCTTGCACCTTCCACCATGTGAATGCATAGCACTTATGAATTAGAAACCAGGCCCTCACCAGACACCAAATCTGCTGAAACCCTTATCTTGGAATTGCCATTCTCCACAATTGTGAGAATTAAATTCTGTTGATATAAGCCACCTAGTTTATGATATTTTGTTATAGTTGCCAAAATGGACTAAGACACCCTTTCTCCCACTTGTATACCTTATAACTAAAACTACAGTTAAGGATTGATATACAATCATCCTGATATTTTCCTATACATAACTAAATAAAACAAATTCCATGTCATAATACAGTAGTGGTTTCTTATTGAGTTTCAGGAATCTGTCACATTGGATGCTATTCTAGAGCTAATGCTAATCATATAATAAATACAATAAAGGACATGCACTTACCATCTGTTGAAAATAATATATATGGAAATATTACTAATTGTCATGTATTGCATACCTATGTCAAAAAACCATATTGTGGGGACCAGCAGTTAGCTTAATGGCTATGTTGCTGGACTCCCACATAGTCGACCATGGTTCGAGTCCCGGACCTGGTGGCTTAAACTAAACTCACGCCAGGTGCATGTGCGTGCATGCCCAAGATCCCAAGAGGAGAATGGAGGAGAAGGGATTGTGGTGTGGCCATCCCCCCTGGGGGGTGATTTCACGCTTTCTGTCTCTCTGTCTCTCTCTGTCTGGCTGGCAGGTGCAAGCGCCCTATAAAAAAAACCTCTCAAAAAAAAAAAAAAAACACATTGTGTGCTATAGAGATGTACAATGATGGAATCTAAATTTTAAAAAAATCCCTAAAAATTAAGAAAAATAGATTGGAAAAAATATGTAAAAAATAAAAGTATGCATTTACCAAGATATTATGTTAGATATTTTCATATATGATATCTCATTTAATCCTCACATTAGATGGGAATTTTATCCCCAACTTAAAAAATTTTGAAACTGACTTAGAGAGCTAATATCACTGGCCCAAAAGTCATAGACTTGTGAGATGCCAACTGGGACTTGAGTCTAGGTTCATCTTACGTTAACATTTATGTGTATTTCCACTTAGATGGGGGTTAAAATCTAATTATCATAATATGAATAGTAAATTGAGATATTTTATTTATATCTAACTCACCAGATTAACTTTTATCCAAATTTAAATTTTTTTTTATCTTTGCTATACCCATAATTCACATAGGTCTATGCTTTCTGAGTGTAGATAGATCATGCCACACTCTGGACTTCAACTTCTCACGTATAAAATGAAAGAATGCATGCTCAAGTACATTTCATGGCTAGCTACGGTGACTGAACAGTAAGACAATGCTCCAAGATGCCAAAGCCACATGGGAGGGTCTGGGGTTCATGTCCCTAGGTCTCCTTTTGCATGCTGGTTGCATGCGTGCTGTGATCCTGGCTGATTGAGGCTGGGGTAGATCATGGCGTGGAGATTCTGTTGGAGGTCTCTCTCTCTTTCTCTCTTTCTCTCTCTTTCTCTCATGGAACAAGTAAATAAACTTAAAACAAAACAAAACAAGAAAAATTTCCAGTCTGGTAATCTGTTATGAAAAGATTCTCAGACAGCACCTGTAACAAACCATGAGTAGAAGAATTGAACTCTTTTCCTAAAAACAGCTTTGAGCTTGAACATCCAGGCACCTATTCTGTACAACCTCAGACTGATTGCCTACATTAATGACATAACTAAGTGTCAGCCAAATTGACACACATGTATGACCTATACTATCTTGATCTTATTTATTCTCTCAATTAATTGACTAAGCTAATTAGAATGTGGAATACTAAACAATACCCATTAAATTTCTTACACAGCTCTCCAGGTATCTAACATCCTCCAGTAATAACAGTAATTTAATGCCTGAGAAGAATAGAGGTCTTCTGCAACAGTGATTTCATCTACAGTTATAATTCAACTAAGGCAGGAAGAAAGGTGAAGGACACCTTGGTATATATTGTGCCTCTGTCCAGTTTCAGTGATAGGGTTTAGCTATTATTTAATGAAACCTTAAAAGAAGGAAAAGAAAAAAAGTTATTTTTTTCAAAATTAGTGACAGAAAAACAAGGAGGATTTAGAGAAGCTACTTGGTTTATATGCTTATCTGCAAAGAATGGGGATTCTTCCATCTAAGCTGTTTGTTCCTAGAGACTGTAAGGCAGGCTAGTAATATCCACATTGGAGGCAATATGATGTCCCTTCAATCTCTCCATTAAACCATGGAAAAATAAGCATAAAAGAGTTAACTTCTAATTAAAAGAATGTTAAATTGCTTTGAAGCAATAAAAGTAATTAATATTTAATTAATTACATAACTGAATAACATATCGCTTATTTCCTTGTAGATACAACTAGTTTATTTGGGGATAATGAAAGAAAATATAAACATGTATGTGATATATGTGGGCAAACATATGCAATGTGAATATCTTAATAAAACTTAGAAATGAGCTGAAGCAAATATAGTAAAACATTAAATTTGCCTATATCTAGGTAGCTTTAATTTTTGTCCCACGTTTTTTCTACATGTCTGAAAAATTCCTTATGAAATCATGTCTATTCTTTTTTTAAAATAAAATGAATTGTTGAATGTGAAAAAAAGGGAAATATTATTTCAATCCAATGAGTGGCATTTATGATATGAACTCCTGAATTTCTAGAGTCTCCACTCATAGGACCATCTGAATCATAAGACAGAAAACAAATGATTGAGCTTTACTGTCACTGACTTTTCCGAAGTCTTAACTCATTTATTCCCTCATATTGAAGACAGGAAAACTTGAGTACTATGTTCTTTGTAAATCTCTCATTCACAAGGTCTAGAGTCGGCCATGTAGGAATCCAGCACCCTTAAACACCATGCCTCATGGCCCCAGGGCTCTATATTCTCTTAACAAGGTGGCTGAGTATTCAAAGGTATAGCAAATGTGCATATCCATGTCTTGCAGAATCATGGATGATCTTTGTCTTGGTTGTCTATAATTTTTTTAAAAAATTCATATTTCTTATTTTCCTACATTTCAAAGCAAGTTGGTAATGATGTAGATAATGGAAATAACTGCACTGTGAGTATGTGTAAGAAAGTTGGTTGGATCTGGCTTAAAGTGGATACTGGTTAGCATTTTTTTCTTTTTCTTTCTTTCTTTTTTTGCTATAGGGTGCATGCTCTCGCCGGAAAGACAGAGACAGAAAGCGAGAAATCACCCTCCATGGGATATGGCCACGCCTCAACCCCTTCTCCTCCATTCTCTTCTTGGGATCCTGGACATGCACGCACACACACCCAATGTGAATTTAAGCCACTGGGTCTGGAACTCAAACTGCGGTTGACTACATAGGAATCTAGCCACATAGCCATTATACCAACTGCTAGTTCCCTGGTTAGCGTTTTAACACTGACTACATGAGAGATATCTTTATGTCATTTCTTATTTAAACTAACCTTCTTGGATAGGTTTCATAGTCCCAGATTTATGGATAAGATCCATGAGGACACCAAGTCCATATGTGGAAGATATAGAATTAGAATCCAGTTTTGTATTGTCTATCTCCAAAGCTTTGCTTCTTAAGATTTTTGCTCAGTTCCCTTCTGTCTATGCACGTTTGCTTCTCAAATAGAAACATGGTTTTAATATAGTATGTTTAGCTGAGCTAAAGCTGCCAAGCCTGTGCAGGGATCATGTCTTATTTCATCTTGGATTTTTCTTGTCTTTGTAAAAATGTGTTGTCTTCTCTGTTGCTTTCTAGTCTCTTTAGTTTACCGATTTCCAGCAAAAAGAAGTATTGTTTTATACAACCAAACTATTTACCTGAGTTGCTCCAAAAATGAAATACCACACTGCCTGTCCTTAAAATTCATTAAATTCAATTATTTGGTAACAAAGTCGTGTGTGTATGTGTATGTGTGTGTGTGTGTGTGTGTGTGTGCGCACAAGTATTTTCAGATCAAAGAATATCTGTCATGCACTTTTCAGAATGCTTTATAATATTAATAAAGAAGAACTAAGGTAGATAACAGTTCAAAACTACAATTGTTTTCCTGTACAAGACAATGTCCTCCAGGTTCATCTTTCTTGTTCCAAATGACAGAATTTCCTTCTTTTTTAAGGCTGAAAAATATTCAATTGTGTATATCTGCCACATTATCTTCATGTGTTTATTCATGGGTAGATATGAATTAATTCTATATCTTGCCTATTATAAATAATGCTGCATTTGACATGGAATACAGATCATCTCTTTTATATATCAATTTTATATCTTTTTATATCAAAGTGTAATTATTGGATCATATGGTAGTTCTATTTTTATTTTGTTGAGGAATCATCATGCATGATCATACTCATACATGGAATCTAAAAACACTTGAGTTTACACAAGCAGAGAGTAGAATAGTGGTTACCAGGAACTGGGAACAAGAAAGACATAATGTTCAAAGGATAAAAAGTTTCACTTAGACAGGAAAACTGAGTTCCAGAGATCTATTTTATAGCATGGTGACTATAGTTAACAATAATGTACTGTATACTTGAAAATTGGTATGAGAGTAAGTTTTAAATATTTTCATCACAAAAATAAGTATATGATGCTATTTTAATTATTTTTAATCATTCTATAATATATGCACATATTAAAGCATCACATTGTACATCGTAAATACATATAACAATTTTAAAAAGTAAAGTAGCTAAAACATATATCATAATATGCTAGAAAATAATCCAGAACTTGATTTAAAATAGAGATAACTGACTTTTTTCACAATTAAGCAGCTTGGCATAGGGCATAATGAACTTAGGCATAGGATCAAGACATACAAAGACAATAAGACTATAATACTATAAAAGAACCAAAACAAGAAGCTAACAAAAAAATTGAAATACAGATACCAGCTACAATCATGAAAATGGTGCTGTTTAACAGTGTGTGAAATTCATGAACCTTTAGTACTAGCCTGATGATATCAGAGTCCATGGAGGGTCCCATCAGGAGAAGGAGTCTTGCAGACTATGGGAGTCAGCAGAGATTCCTGAAACTACAGGCATTGAAACTTAGTGAATAGTTCCAAATTTTTGCAGTTATCAAAGGAGAGTTAGAGCATGAGGATTTGATAGCAACTTCTTCATTATCTGTTTATACCAAGTAAAGAGTTCTAAACAGAGACTCTACAAGTGTCCCTAAGTCTTTGTTTCCTCTATTTGTTCGATTTGTTCTTTTTTGTTTTTTTATTTTTTATTTTTTTTTGAGAGATTTTCACTATAGGGCGCGTGTGCTTGCCAGAGAGACAGGGAGAGACATAAAGACAGAAAGCGAGAAATCATCCCCCAGGGGGGATGGTCACGCCGCAATCCCTTCTCCTCCATTCTCCTCTTGGGATCTTGGGCACGCATGCACATGCACCCGGCATGAGTTTTAAGCCACCGGGTCCGGGACGCGAACTGCGGTCGACTACGTGGGAGTCCAGCGACATAGCCATTACGCTAACTGCTGGTTCCCTCCTCTATTTGTTCTTTACTTGCTGCCATCCCTGAACTCACCCATGGTTTGAACCTGTGCTTGGATTACCTCACATCCAGCCTTGAAGGTTATTTTGAAATGTCTGAGTAGAGATGCCCTAAATGTCAAAACAGTGACCCTCAGAACTGCTTTTCTTCCACTGTCTGGTGTCTCTCACACCTTCCCTTACAAGCAAAAGAGACGTCTCATTCTGGTCCACAAAGATTCTGTACTGACAATGCAAATATTTTTCTATACTTTTTTTTTAAAGTAATCTTAGTCCTTCACTCCTTTTGTGACTTGATCATTTTAGAACTTCCATGTAAGCATTCAAATAATGTAACAAGCATACATGTTTGCATTTTCTCTTTACTTTCCTGTCTTCTTTAAAATAATCATTTGAGCAGATGCTGTATTTCATATTTTAAACTCTATAAATTGTAGGACATTTCTCTCTTTGCACAAAGTGCTTACTACAAGGTTCTTCACTGCCCTGAAAGGCCACTAAATAACTGAGCTACAAATTTCATGTAATCTGTAATGGCAAAATGTGTGTTTCATCATAAACAATATAAGACAGGAAGATATATATTATCTTAGCTTAATTATATAACATAAGTCAATAAACCCATCCTTAGTGGTATCTGGAGGAATTTGTCAAGAACAGGAAAACTTAGATGTCAGATTTCTCCATTATCTATTTTCTTGCTGTATACTTTTAATTGATATACTGCCTTTGTGGTTTAAAACACTTCCATTGTTTTTTGTTTGTTTGTTTGTTTTTCTGCTAGATTGGCCCATTCTTCAGTTTTGAATGTTGGCTAGCATCTTGTAGCAAGGGGAAAACTATGATTCTGTAAAGATATAGTCAAATTCTTTTCTTTTTATTTGTATTTATTTTATACATTCAATCATGTTACTTAGCTTACAAAGTGAATATTACAACATGTATAGAAAGCATAGGATTCTATTCATTTGGTTCCACCATTTTAACCAAAGTGTATTTATATTTTGATGTATTTTTGACTTGTTAGAGACAACGACTGAACATTCATCATCTCACACAAAACACTTGCTCTTTACCCTATGGAATGGTAAATGATACTATTTCTCCGTGATCAAAAATGAGAGCTTTGAAAGGAAGAGTACATGAAATTTACTTTAAAGAAATGGCAGGATTGGCAACATCTGTCTTCAGTGTCTGTGTTTCCATTTTAGTACTCCCTCACTCCTTCATGCTGCAGCTTGAGGTCTGGGATCTGTGCCACAGGCAGTGTGGGTCTTCTGGGGAATGCTATTAAGTCTTATGTGATAAATTGGGGCCATAATCAAATGTCTTTAGGAATTATTGGGTTAAATGAAGTTTCTTTAGTATAGTATTTCTTAGACACTTTAGTAAACTATGAATCTCTAAGCAAATGTTCACTATTCTTCAATTTTATTGTGTCATCGGAAAAGTCATGGCATAGTTTCTGATTTTCTATGAATAAATGCATCATGACTTTTTTGACCACCCATTAATTCACTGTGGCAACTTATTTTATGGATGTGTCTTTAGAATCATTGTACCTGAGTAACGAATTGGGAGAAGTTATGCAACGAGATGTGAAATATGTCTTTTAAGAATTATTTATTTATTTATTTATGTTATCATTTTTTTTTCTCTCTCTTTTTGGAGAGATTTTTGTTATAGGGCGCCTGTGCTCGCTAGAAAGATAGAGACAGAGAGACAGAAAACGAGAAGTTCCCCCCCCCCCGCCCCCGGGGGAATGGCTATGCTGCAATCCCTTCTCCTCCATTCTCCTCTCGGGATCTTGGGTACGCATGCACATGTGCCCAGCATGAGTTTAAGCAACCGGGTCCAGGACTCGAACCATAGTCAACTACATGGGAGTCTAGGGCCAGAGCCATTATACCAACTGCTGGTCCCAGTTACCATTATTTTTAAATTTAACCAGAGAGAAACAGAGAGAGAGAGAAAGGGCAAGTGAGAAAGTAAGCTACCAGATCTGGTAACTGAATGGTAGTCAGCCATGTGAGAGTTCAGTGCCTTGACTACCATACCACTTGCCGGCCTGAGATGTGAAATATTGATAGTGACTGAATGCAATATAAATATCCAGTGACAATTTTATTTTCACCTTAAGATACATATAAGTATGTCTTTTTTTCTTTACCAGTTACTAAAACTAAAACTTTTGTCACTTTTTCCTAGAAACTTTTCACATTTCTGTGAATTGACACATATATGGAGATAGTATTATGAACAGAGAACTGATCTTGGCTTCAGAAGTTCAATTTTGTAATTCCAGGTCTTTC
>NW_006206032.1:503091-504978 GCF_000334495.1 Tupaia belangeri chinensis | reverse complement strand
TTTCCCTAATGAGCTTGAGATCTTACATAAGACATTTTACCTTACTAGGCCTTAATTTCATCAGGGGTAAAATGAAGTGTCTGGATCAAATGGACTCTATGGTTTTATTATTGACATACTCTGATGTTATTGAAGTCCTTCAGTGTGGGAATTGTTTAGGACTTTGAACTGTTTCATTTTATGTAAGTTGAGAAATACATGAATACAAAGTAATGTGTAGTTAGGACTGTAAAACATCTGCATGAAAATAGAATATGAATATTTATGTGTATATGCCTAAAAATACAGACACACAAACTGAATACAGAGAATAATAAAATAATCACCCACTACCCAGGTGAAAAATACAACATTACAAATAACTTTGAAATCCTTGTATGTCCCTTCCCTATTGGATGTTCTCATTTTCCATGGGAATATTGTGTTCACTACTCCATTTATTTCTATTGTAGTTTTACTGTGTAGTATGTCTTTCTAAGCATATTTTGGTTTTGTATATTATATACAAAAATATATACAAATATTTGTAGAAATTATATCAAATTACAGGTATTTTTCTGTGGGTGGCTTTCTCAATTAAGATGGTCCCTAAGTTTAATACATATTAATGAAGGTAGCTTTAATTCATCGACTATTTTTGTAAAATAAATAGGATTTAATATACAAATATGTTGCAGTTAAGCTGTCATTTTCTAATTTCTGTGTTGGACATTTAGTTTGTTATTTTCTGGTCTTTTTTATTAGCTAATATAAGAAATCAAAGTTTAAAAATGTCACTCAAAATATTCATTAGAACCATCCAATAATTTATTAATGAAATGTCTTTGTTATTATTCAGTTCTGAACTTTTAAACATACCTGATATTGCTTTTTTTGAATAAATATTAAATTAAATTTTGAGATGTATTTTTTCTTTAAGTAATCTTTTTGCTATTAAATTTTATTTTTATTGTGTTGTGACCCAAACACATTACCTGTATCACATCAATTTTTTTCTCAGTTGTTCAGGATTGTTTTTATGATCTGATAGAGCATAAATCCAAAGGAAATTGGAGATAAGAACAGAGAAAAATTTATTAAAATGAAAAAAATGGTTAAAGGATCAAAGTATCACATAAGTTCTTAAAATAGACTAGTAAAGTGATAAGTTTCTGGTATGAACAATCAAGAAAAAAGAGAGATGGTATGGATAAATAGTATTCATATATTTGTTAGTGCCATTACTGCAGACAAATCAAAGATCTGAAAGATAATGTGAAATGCTATAAGTAACTGTATACTAAAAAGTTAGAAATTGACAGGCTGGGCATGGAACTATATGCAGTCCCAGTTACTCAGAGGTCTGGGACAAGATAGCCCAATGAGTATAAGGGTTTTCCCAGGGTAAACATTTCCAGCGTCACCTACCAGAAGCTTAAAATGTTTTATTCTTCTCCGTTGATCTGCATATCTGGCCCAGAAAACATCATCTAAAAAGACTCTCTTCATAACCATGAGAGAAAAAGCAAGTTACAACTTGACTGGATGGTTTGTGCTCCTAGAACAGGATGAAGGAGATCTAATGCTTTCAGAGATAGAGCCGTGATGATTTTCTGCTGAGAATTTACCCTGGCAAACAGAAAGGGCAGGACAGAAGAAGACTGAGTCTGTCATGAGAACTGAGATTCAGTGATTTCAGAGATAAGAGCAATGAAGATGTTCTGCTGAGAACCTACCCTGGTAGAGCCCCTGGAGAAAAATGCAAAGCCAAAGAGTTTGCAGACCACATCCTCCTCTGTGCCTCTGATCGCTCAGACTGATCTTCCAGAAATTAGGAAGAAACAACCCATCAGATGACTAGAAATCACCACAGGGGCATAAGAAATATGTGAAAACAAAAAAAAACAA
>NW_006206032.1:499522-502482 GCF_000334495.1 Tupaia belangeri chinensis | reverse complement strand
ATGAACCCAAGAAGATCTTCCCCAACACACATTATAGCCAGAATGACCAAAACCACAGACGAAGACAATATACCCAGACTGGCAAGAGAGAAACATCAAGTTACAAACAAAGCATATCCCATCTGTCTAACAGTGGACTTTTCTTTGCCAGAAAGACATAGACAGACAGAAAATGAGAAATCACCCCCCAGCGGGGGATGGACATGCTGCAATCCCTTCTCCTCCATTCTCCTCTCAGGATCCTGGGCATGCACGCACACGTGCCCAGTGTGAGTTTAAGCCACTGGATGTGGGACTCCATCTCTGGTCAACTACATGGGAGTCCAGCGACATAGCAATTACGCTAACTGCTGGTCCCTCAACCAAGAATACTATATCTAGCAAGATTATCCTTCATATGGGAAGAGAAGGCAAGAAAATTTTCAGATAAATAAACTGAAAGAATTTACCAACACCAGACCAGCTCTCCAAGAATTTCTTAAGGGAGTGCTATCCCAGGAAAGCTAAAGTCAGACACACAGAAATAAGAGTTCTAAAACAAATAAGAAAATGGCCAGCTTAATGGTAGGGACAAGTACAGAGTTGAACATTATCTTCCAGAATTTAAATGGAAAGATCGGACCACAGCAGAAGATAAAATACATGAGACTGAACTGGTGAAATAGAATTTTATGTCTTTTGACTAAAACATTACTGACCTTCTATGCTTTGTTTTCCAGTGTTAAGCAGTTTTGTTCTCTCGAATTGTGGACAGGATCATGTACCTACTATTTCAACAGAATCCTAATCTGTTTCCTGGCTTTAAATATTAAGCAAAGTTTTCTTAACATTTTTTAAATTTTGATTTATTAAACCTAAAACTTTCTTTCTTGAAATTAAAAAAAATGTATTTAAAAAAATACCTCAGCTGTGTGCTATTTTATAGTATATTCATTCTACTCACAGATT
The DNA here is from genome assembly GCF_000334495.1 of Tupaia belangeri chinensis. NCBI lineage: Eukaryota > Metazoa > Chordata > Mammalia > Scandentia > Tupaiidae > Tupaia > Tupaia belangeri. Next base: position 501,534 of record NW_006206032.1, on the reverse strand, counting down.
TTCATGCTTAAAGTCAATTTTTGTTCACAGATATGCGTATATCAGCTGAACTTACTATTGAAAGTATTTAGATTAATTAAGATATTTTGTGAATCGGTATAATGTGGGAAAGAATAAAGGAATGGAAAGCAACTGAAGATACCAGAGATAGGGTGGGAGGAGGATGAAAAATGGCAGAGGGTGAGAAATAGGGGAAAAATATATATACAAGAAACAATAAATGAAAAATTATTTGTTGATGATAGCATGTATTATTAAGCCACTTTATAGTGTATTCAGGCTGGAAAATCATATTTTGTATGCTGTGGTGATGTTCAGTGAAAGTATGTAAAATAAATAAATTAATAATAATAAGAAAGACTTATGAGTATGAGGCTAATCTGGGCAACCTAGTAAGATCCTATCTCTAAAAAAGAAAAAAAGAAAGAAAAAAGTTATAAATTGGCCAATTAAAGAAACATTAATATAAGCAAAACTGTCTGCCAAGTAAAAATGACATATAGATAGTAAAGCAATTAAATAGTTTAAAATATTATCACAAAGAAACCTTCAGGCCCAAAGGGTTTTACAAGAAAGTAGTTCCGAGTTTTCAAACATAGGAAATCCTGATACTGTACAAACTTGCTTAGAGAATAGAAATGTTGTCAGTCAAATTATATAGCCCATATGAAGATTAGTTAATGGTTTCATGTTGGTGGAAAATGAAGACCTTGGCCTCACCACACCTCTGGTAAAACAGAAGTTATTACATAATAGGTACGTGAAACTGGATAACTTTACCTTGACAATGAATCTCCCTGCCATCTCTTCTGTTAGTGGAGTACTCAGACTCAAAAATAAAAATTCTAGAACTCGTGGGTGCCTGACCTTTCATATCAGTCTAAAACAAGGATCCTCCTCATGTGAACCTAATCTTCCCTACAATGATTCGCATATTTAACTCTGTGATGTTAATCCTTGCTAGGCTTGTGCCTAGTATTCAGGTTTTGAATACTGTACTATGCTTCATGGCTTTTCTACTGATCTTCTACACTACATAGCACCCAGATACTAAATGAATGAAGGCTATGCTGAATAACTTGTCTCTCATACTATGAAAAACAGGAGTACTTCTTTGTATTGAATTCTGAATCTAAAGATCTTATTAGTGATTTGAGAAAGGGAGAGATAGGCACTGAAATTGTATAAAGACAACCCTGAAGTAAAATAAAGTCTTCTGAGGTATACTGCATTTTCCACTAGTCATGTTTTCTTTTTTGGAGAGGTCTTTGCTATAGGGCGCGTGCGCTCACCATACAGAGAGAGACAGGGAGACAGAAAGCGAGAAATCACCCCCCAGGGGGGATGGCCACGCCGCAATCCCTTCTCCTCCATTCTCCTCTCGGGATCTTGGGCATGCACGCACACACGCCCGGCGTGAGTTTTAAGCCACCGGGTCCAGGACGCAAACTGCGGTCAACTACATGGGAGTCCAGCGACATAACCATTACGCTAACTGCTGGTCCCGCTAGTCATGTTTTTTTAACTCTGATAACATTGAAGATTACATATAAAGTACTCTTTTATTACATAACTCCTGAATTTCTAACTTTTTGACTTGTCTTAGTTTGTAGCAAAAAACAATGTTTAATATTTTTATGAACTATAGTATTTACAAAGTGCTGGGCCAGCATTTAATTAATTAAATATTAATTAATTGTTTTAATCATTGATTGAAGCACTGTTTGACACAAGTAGCCAATGGATTTTGCCAACTTGGTGCATTAATGATTAAACCTGGTTATTATGCTTAGCTTTCTTTTTGTACTTGTTGTTAGGAACCAACTTTCTTCTTTAGTTAATTAAAAAAAATAAAATTAAATTACTCCCAGATCCTATGTAGATAAATCTGAAGGACCCCGTCAGACGCTGTGATGTTATGCACTGAATGTATTTTCATTGAACAGTGCTTTTTAGGGGCCTGTCCAGGAGTATTTATAAAAGAGCATTACTCTTTTATTAAAATGGCAGTG
>NW_006206032.1:494154-499491 GCF_000334495.1 Tupaia belangeri chinensis | reverse complement strand
AGGGAAAGAAAAAAGCCTTATGCAAACTTCTGCCAGATAAGGTTGGAGTTTCTGAAATACAGACTAATTGCAGTGATTGATTTTTTTTCTACCTCAGCAGCACACAAGGTGATAGGATATTAGGTGAAGACATAAACCATATTCAAGAAGCCAACACATTTCCTGGTAGTCTGTCAGTGAAAGATACCTCAAACCTCAGACTGAAATGAAACTCTACTATGTGGGAGGAGTATTGTCTAATTTTCTTTATGGATGTTAGACTGGATCTGTTACTGGTGCATAATAACTTCTAGCACACCACTGTCCTGCCATGCTTCAAATTCGGTGGTGGATAGTTTCCACCTTCAGCAATCTTCAGGTGTTGACAATAATACCATCAGAAATCAGTTCCACCATGCTGGACATCTGTATGGAGTAAATAACAAAATACCTTGGTTCCTGGGCGCACAGGACAGTGCACTATTATGAGTGCTAGCAGCATTAATGATATGACTTGTATGCAAAAACATTCCAGTTTGTTAACTTTAGTTAATAGTTTTACAGAAGACATTTTTCATCACTTAATGCATACCCACTGTGTATCAGGGAAATTGGTATGTACTAGGGATACTAAGATGGATAAGAGATTATTTAGTCTGTAAGTATTTGTTATTGAATTAAAATGCTTGATGTATGATCGCCTAAGTGCTGAAATTGTATATGCAATAGGCCAGGGAATTGCAAAAGTGAAATCTGTTAAAATAGTCATTCAGTTATGGGATTCCTTGGATGTGAGTCTGGTCACGTGAAAGATTGTGAAATTGGACCATGACTCGAGGTTCTGCTGCCTATACCGTAATATTTTCCTTATATAATTCCTTATTATCTTTTGTTTTCATTGTATGTCATGGCCTCTCTCTGGAGATGTTGGAGAGGTGTTGTCCAATAGAAATACAATATGACACACAAATTCAAGCACTTACATAATTTTAAAACTTTTAGCAACTACATTATAAAAACAAGAAGTCACTAGGTGAAATTAATTTTAATAATATATTTATACAAACCAACATATAGGGATCAGCAGATAGTGTAATGTTACAATGCTGAATTCCCATATAGTCGACTGTAGTTCAAGTTCCAGACCTGCCAGCTTAAACTCACGCTGGGCACGTGTGCATGGTTACTCAAAATCTTGATAGGAGAAGGGATTGCAGCATGGCCATCCCCTCGGAGTGGGGGGAGGGTGATTTCTTGTTTTCTGTCTCACTTTTTCTCTCTCTCTGGAGAGTGCATGTGCCCTATAGCAAAAACCTCTCTACAAAAACAAACAGAAAAACAAACCAACCTTTGAAAAACATGATTTCAACATGTAATAGTGAAAAATGAGATATATTATCTTTAATGGTAAGTCCTCAGAATCTGGTACTTATTTTCACTTATAACACACCTCCGTTTGTACAAGCCACATTTCAGCTACCTAAGTTGAAATTGCTCATGCTACCATGTTGGATAACAGCTTTAGAAGAAAGATTTTCTCTGACTTATTTACTCATTTTCCCCAAGTACATAGCATAGTGCTTGGGTTCAGAATATATTTGATGAATAAATTAACTTTTAAAAAGGCCCTTGACAACATTTGTAACTAAAGAGGGGGTTGAGTGTCCAAGAACGATTACTCTAAGCAATAGATTGGGGCTTATCTTTTTTTTTTTTTTAAAGTGTATGCAGCACTTTTCATTAGTGGCACAACTAAATTTTGTGAAGTATTTTAGAGAAATGCCAACAATCCACTTAACCTCATTAGTGAATAAATTTAAAAGAATACCTTCAAATATGAAATACTACAGCATGTTCCTACAAAGGACTAGTGTGTACTAATGAGGAAATGATGGTGTCTGGTAGTATTGTAATTGCATTTGAGAGTGTCCCTCCTGATAGAACTATGACTATCCCTTAGATATCCTTTGACTGATGATTCAGTATGTGAATTATTTGGAATTTTTGTTCTCTTTTGCTATTCCATCATTTATCTATATAATTACTTATTATGAACCTAAGAGATAAAATAGATTATAGAAAAAGTAGGGCACTGGAATTTAATTACTGAGAGATCTTTATTGAAAAGCATTTAAAGCAAACGAACTAAAGCTATAACAATTACCAAACATCACTGAAAGATGCAACTTGGTAGAGACTCTTTTTTAAGCACAGAAAAATACCAATTACATTCAGGTAACTTTAGAATAAGCAATGAATGTAGTTGCAACTAAAACCACCTATGTTATTTACATTTTCATCAGAATACATCTATACTATAACTGAGCAAGCCAGTTGAATTTATGGAACTAATCTGAAAATACTTTAAAGTTTGTCTGACAACATGTAATTAGAAAAGAACTCATTTCTGAAAGCAAACACTAAGTAATACTAGAGGTCACTGATCTTCTGCCAACAATGTAATGGCTATACATTCAGTTTGAAGGCTTTGAAAAACCAACTTTAAGACCTTTTTTAATGATAGAGAGAGAAATCTTTGACAGGGTCCAATCATATTGTAGTTCTCCTGACCCAGCCTCCTAGTTAGCTAGATACAGGTGCACCAGGTCTGTTTGGGTTGTTTCAGGAAACAAATCCAGGCTTCCCATGAAGTTACATGCCTCACTGCACTGCCCCCCCCCACTTTTTTTAAAATGTAAAACTCAAGTTTTTATGAAGAGTGGTTTTATATTCACAGCAACACTGAGTGGAAGATACAGACATTTCCTACATATCTCTGTTCAATTTTGTTTTTCATTAACAAATTACTGATCTCTTAACCATGTTTCCTGGTGGAAAACTCCAAGACTTGAGACATTGTGACAAAAGGGAGGGGATATCTTACAAGATATAACATTTTCCTGGAAGTAATTGATTTTTTCTATGAGTCTATTGATTAGTTTAAGCAGGTAACAAATATGACACACTGTATTTTATCTTGGACTAAATAGTGTAACAAACTTATAAGCAGCATAAAGCGCAGATACTCCCTTTTAAGAACCAGTAATAACACAAGTTAAACAATTAGAGACATATTAGACAACAAACTGTAAAACATTATTTCTTCATTGAAAATTAGTTTTGAAGAAGGGTGATAAATGGAGGTTAAAGAAATGAGGAATGCCTCTGTGTAAATGAGAGTTGAATTTCAGTTGGGATGCTGGGAAAGGTGGAGAGAGAACAAGGCTTAGGAGTGACTGTCCACACTCTGTGGTGGAAATGGAAAGATTAGAGATTATAGAAGGATGGAAAATGGTTACAGATATTGGAGAAAGTGTGGGAAGAGGATGGGAAAGGAAAGGAATCAAAGAGAAAAATAGTGAGGCAAGACATTTAAGGGACACAGAAATGGAGGATTGTTTGTTGATAATGTATATGATATCTTCAACTGGACTGGTGTGAAGTGTATTCCTGTTGGGTGATTCATTTTGCAAGTTGTAGTGATGTACAAGGATTGAGTGTATAGAAAATTAAAATGACTAAAAAAATTTAAAAAGAAGCATATCTAGAGAGGCATGTATGTGGAGCCTAGACAAAAAGAAGCCTGTGTGTCCTGAGAAATATAGGGATTATAGTGGAAGGTAAAGTTGAAGATTTTGAAAGTCAGACAAAGTATTCATGCTGGACAAAAAGAAGCTGCCAAGTTGCAAATCCTAGGGATGTAAGGCTCTTCTTTGTTTAAAATGCTTGTAACATCTTTCATTTATCTACCGGGACTATTAGTATATTATTACTGAAAGACATATCTAAGACATAAATGACAAAATATAGCAAAACATGGAGGGCCTAAGGGCTGAAAGAGAAAATGAATAGATTAACTAAAATTCTCCTTTTAGTATGATTGACAGAAAATATGTTGGAAAGATTAATGTGCAGAAGATTGGAAAAAGATAAGGTTGTCTTGGGACATTGTTGTAGTCAAGACAGGTTATCCTTGGGCGTGGTGGCGCCCGCCCTATGGCAAGATAGGTTATCCTTATACAACATAAATATTCTTACCAATTCTTACCAATGTTTCGATGCTACAAAAACATATTTTTTGTAAAACCAGTTCCATTCTGTTCCTATTGCCTCTCCACAGTAGCTGTGCTCCATGTGGTGACCCAGTGATGTAGGCTGCTTTGATCTTGTGACTTTGTACATTCAAGACAAAGTTTCCTCCTTAACACAGTAGTAGAAGAGAGACTAAAAAACTGTAAAGAATTGTTTTCAGAATTGACATCAGTCACTTTTGCTCAGAGCCATTGGCTAGAATTCCCATATCTTCTCAGTTAACTACAAGAGACTTGATAAGAGTGATTGCTGATATATCCAGAAAAAAAAAGGAAAAAAAAAAAGACAAGATACTAGTGAGTAATCAAAAGGTCAGCAGTAGACATACTGAGCTGGCAAATATTCACAATGTCTTTAAAGATATAGAATTCAGTTTCAGGCGCTGCGGCCCAGCTCCCTTCCTTTTGGCAGGAACCGCCATCTTCCAGTAATTAGCCAAAATGATGGACACAAAGGGAAAGATGAGAGACCCTTGATATATATTCTCTAGGCCTTTTAGAAAATATGGAGCGGTTTCTTTGGCAACGTATATGTGAATCTACAAGAAAGGTGATTATTGTAGACATCAAGGAAATGGGTACTATTCAAACAGGAATGGCCCACAAATGTTGCCATGGCAAAATGAAAGTCTACAATGTTACCCAGCATGCTGTTGGTATTGTTGTGAACAAACAAGTTAAGGGCAAGATTCTTGCCAAGAGAATTAATGTGTTTATTGAGCATATTAAGCTTTCTAAGAGCAGAGATAGCTTCCTGAAACATGTGAAGGAAAATGACCAGGAAAAGAAGGAAGTCAAAGAGAAAGGTACATGGGTTCAACTAAAGCACCATCCTGCCCCACCCAGAGAAGCACACTCTGTGAGCACCAATGGAAAGGAGCCTGAGCTACTGGAACCTATTCCCTATGAATTCATGGCATGATGGGTATTAAAAACAAACTATTCTGTGGTATACTAAAAAAAAAAAAAATTCAGTTTCATTTTATAGCTAAAAAAAACACAAACCCTGAAGGTTATTTTATAGATGTTAGTGTTGCTTTGTTAGAGAAATGACCATTCAGATGCTGTGGCATTTGAAAATGAGGTGACTAATTTTGCAAGAAAATCGTGTGTCTGAACTCATGTCTCATCTGAAAATGCTCTACTCTTAATCGTTGTAATTTATATATTTTTTTCTTACATGTATCACAACTAAGTTAGTGATTTGTACCAAACAGCCCAATTATAAAATGTTCATCCATAAATTATTTAGCTTGCCCTATTGGTG
>NW_006206032.1:471345-493905 GCF_000334495.1 Tupaia belangeri chinensis | reverse complement strand
AAAAATAAAAAAAAAAACAAAAAATGGTAAGTGCTGGTGGGGGTGTGGTGAAAAGGGAACTCTCTTACACTGCTGGTGGCAATGTAAATTGGTCCAACCATTGTGGAGAATAATTTGGAGATTCCTCAAAAATCTACAGATAGATCTACCATATGATCCAGCAATCCCATTCCTTGGTATCTACCCAAAGGACAGAAGAATTCTTCATTGGAAAAGTGCTTGCACATTGATGTTTATTGCGGCACTATTCATGATTGCAAAGTCATGGAACCAACCCAGATGCCCCTGTTTGGAGGAATGGATTGAAAAACTGTGGCACATATACTCTATGGAATACTACTCAGCCATAAAAACCAACAAAACCCTGGCTTTTGACAGAAAGTGGAAAAATATGTAAGATTTACTGCTGTGTGAGGCAAGCCAGGCTATGAAGGAGAGACATTGTATGTCCCCACTTAACATATACCGAATGTCTGCACTCTGTGACTGAAACTGATTGACTAATGGTTGTACAAACACAAGAGATGGGTGTGAATGTCAGATGAGGTGTATGTGGAGGAGAGGGGCCTAACGAAGGACATTTGAAGAAGGGATACAGAGGTAGAACATTGACGGGATGGGGAAGTGTGGTGTTATGGGTTGAAGATATTTTGATCAACGGGACTGGGGAGAAATGTTCACATATTGAAATGCTCACATTGTAAGCTAAACAATGCGATTGAATGTATATACAAAAAGAAATAAATTAAATTAAAAAAAATTATTTAACTTGAATGGGAAAATGAGTTGAAATATGAAATTCCCTGGTCTGTGGACTGATTATATGAGGTGTAGCACTTTTGTTACCCGTATATTATATGAGGTGTGGAACTTTTGTTATCCGTATTTCAGATTCATTGTTAGAGATAATTTCTTGGTGATCTCAGTAAAGTTTAAAGGTGGAGTGCATTACACATAGTAAGGAAGTCTTGATTGTTGAGGGCAGGGAGATTTCATGCTGAGGTTTGGTCCTGACATTTACCTTCTGGGACCACAGTGTCCCATGAGAACAGTTGTCATTGAACTTCAAAGAGAAAAAGATGGTTGGACCAATGCTTCAGCAAAACACCAGTTGATATTCTTTGAAGTATCTGCCTTATTAAATTTTATTGCTAAATGGAAGTGAGGATCAATATCTTTCTGCTGGGTAAGTGTGTGAATCTATATTGTCAATATTGAGATTGTTCTCATTGTTTTTCATGGAGATCCTATTCCTAATTTATCATTCAAGTCCTTCATTTTATTATATCAGTTCAGATTGTCTCCCAAAACAACAGGGCAGTCTTATCAGATCTATCTTTGCCAATTACAACACATGCAAAGTGGCCCTGCTGGTCAAACTTAATTAATCTACTCTAATGATAAGGAAAGTCTTGTGTGAAGAATGGTAATGCCAGGAAAGAGAACTGTGTTAAAAAGTTTTGGGAAGAGTCTGTGGAAACGAATGCCTCCATGATGCCAATGACAGCATTTGCCACATTGTGAGACAGAATATCAGTAAACATTAAAACAAAATGAAGCATATTAAAATAAACACTATCACACTCAAAACATTGCATACTATGATCATAGAAAAAGTCATTCCTGCGTTTGAAGATCTAATATTCCATTGGTTCTCAAATTTTTATATGCCCTAGAGGGCCTGTTAAAGTGCAGATTTCTAAACTATACAGAAAATAAATAAAGACAAAAGCTGATTCTTTGAAAAAATAAACCAGATTGACACACCATTAGCTAGACTGATTAAGAAGAAAAAGAGAAGGGAACAAGATAAATCAAATTCACAATGAATCAGACATTACAATAGGCATAATAGAAATACAGAGCATTATTAAAGGATATTATGAGTAACTGTATGCCAATAAACAAAACGTGCATGAGATGGACAAATTCCTGGACACAAATAATCTACCAAGATTGACTTGGGAGGACATAGAAAGCCTAAATAGACTCATAACAAGCAATGAGATTAAATTAGTAGTAAATAACCTCCCAACAAAGAAAAGACCAGGTCTTGATGGCTTCATTTCTGAATTCTACAAAACTTTTAAAGAAAAGATAACCTGTATTCTACTCAAATTATTTCTAAAGGTCCAAAATGAAGGAACTCTCCCAAATTCATTTTATGAAGCCTCCATCACCCTCATTCCCAAAACAGATAAGGGCATGATGAGAAAGGGGAACCACAGACCAATATCTCTGATGAGCATAGATGCAAAAATTCTCAACAAGATACTAGCAAATCATATCCAACAACAGATAAAAAAAGATTATTCATCATGACCAGGTAGGCTTTATTTATGCAAGGGTGGCTCAACATAAACAAAACCATAAATGTAATACACCATATTAATAGAAATAAAGATAAAAACTGTATTATCACGTCAATCAATGCAGAAAAAGCATTTGACAAAACACAACATCCCCTCATGTTTAAGACTCAGCAAAATCAGCAGAGAAGGATCCTTTCTCAGCATAATAAAAGACATCTATGAAAAACCTATGGCCAGCATTATACTGAATGGGGAAAAGTTGAAAGCATGGAAGGGATTCCACTAAAAACTAGTACAAGGCAAGGCTTTCCACTCACTCCACTCCTTATTAATATAGTGCTGCAAGTTCTAACCAATGCAATCAGACAAGGGAATGAAATAAGGGACATTCTTTTTTTTTGGGAAAGAAGAATTGAAAATATCTCTATTTGTAGATAACATGTAGGAATACATTGAAGGTATCCGCAGAAAAACTTCTCAAAATAATGTATAAAATGGCAGGATTAAAATCAGATTACAAAAATCTATAGCATTTCTATAAAGAAGCAGACAGAGGCAGAACTGAAGAAAGTAATCGCATTTACCATAGTCACAAAAAGATACCTAGGAATAAATCTAACCAAGGAGGTAAAGGACCTCTACAAGGAAAACTATGAAAATCTTTAAAAAGAAATAGAAAATTACACAAAAAAAGTGGAAAGAAAAAAAAAGGACATCCCATGGAAGGACGTCCCATGTTCCTACCCTACATTTTTTAATCCAGTGGGTCAGAGGTAGAGTCCAACAATTTTTATTTCTGCTAAGATCCCATGTAATGCTGATGTTGTTGGTTGGGAGTCCATACATCACTGTTGTTCTCAGACCTGATGAACCAGAAACTGTGGGGATGACACTCAACAATCTGTTTTATTAAGCCTTTTAGGTAACTCCAATACATGACAAACGTTGATAATCACTAATCTAATAAAATTGAACAAACTCTGTATCTGGACTAATTTGCCTTTATCCAGCAAATGGATAATGAATAAAGGATGAGATTTCAATTTCATTGACCTGACATCTAGTTAGGATCTATCATATAAGTCCTCACAAAGGATTTATAAACTTCTAGGAAGCAGGGATTACTTTATATAAGACACCATCCTTTACACCAGGAGCTAATAGTTCAGTAATGGAGAAAACTATATGATCAAATACATGCCAGGATGCCACTACGTCACCTACGGTCAGGGCATGTAGATGGTGGATTTAACTCTGTGGTTTGATAAAGGGGTGGGGGAACTGAAAAGCTCTGAAAAGAGCCTTCAAACACAGAGTGTCAGCATCATATGAAGCCTGACAAGGGTCTCAAAAGCTTATTTATTCACATGACGAGGGATAAGAGGAAGAGGCATTTCAGACAAAAGGATAACTGCATTGCAATGAAACATTTATAGAATGTTAATTAGCTAGTTATGAAACATTTAGGAAATATTAGCTAGTTAAATATAAAACATTTCAGGAATACTAACTAGTTTGGACTGGCAAGGGTAAAAGATACTCACTGAGGAGCAGGGTGAACAGAGATGAGAAGTGTTTGAACTGCTTGCTGACATGTTGGCGTAGTTTCTTCTGGCTGTAAAGTGCCACCTCCCTAGTCCCCTGTGTTATCCTCTCAAACTGTCTGCCCGGCCCCTTTCCCTTTAATTTCTCCCAAATCAAGCAACTAAAAGAGTTTCTGAGTCCTTGCTCAAGGCTATTGCTATTTGTTTCTGAGCCTTTGGTGCTTGGCTGGTTTTTAATATCATGCCCGAGTCGAGGAAATTGTAGACAGAATGTAGAGAATTCTAGACAGTGAGGGCTTGTAAGCTGTGGTATAGACATTGAAATGTTGTAGATACTTGCAGAGAAGAGAGATGGCTTTAGACAAAGGCCTGTCATGACAGAGGGAAAAAATATTTTCAGAAAGTGTTGAGAATTTTCCAACATTTTTCTCCATAGGACCCTTACCTTTCCTGGTATTATAAACACTTGCCTTTGGGTAGTCAGTCAGTCTCTTAAAACCATAAAATTCCCCACAAATTCATTTCAGTTAAAACTTTTGTTTTAAAAAATAAGAACCAATTGAGGACAAAAACTTGACTACTTGTTTTTATGTGCCGTCCAGAACCCATGCTCAAGTCTTACATGAAGTTAGGGCACATTATGTATGTGGCAACTCATAATGATACAAGGAAGAATACAGGGATTCTGAATTATTAGACACAAATTTTGATATATAGAATTGTAATGTTTAGTACTTATCGGGGAGATACTTTTATCTTTTGAAAAATATCAGTCATATGGTATGCATTTGATGACATTATTGATTTTAATATTAGATGTTTTGTATTACAGAATTTCTGATTATACCCAATTATTATTATTTTATATGGAGAGATTTTTACTATAGGGCATGTGCACTCACTGGAGAGACTGAGACAGACTGAGATACAGAAAGCGAGAAATCATACCTCCAAGGGGAATGACCACAACACAATCTCTTCTCCTCCATTCTCCTCTCAGGATTTTGGGCACACACGCATATGTGCCCAGTGTGTTTTAAGCTGCTGTGTCTGGGACTCAGACTGCGGTTGACTACATGGGAGTCCAACAACATAACCATTACACCATTTGCTGGTCCCTATACCAGATTATTTTCAAAGGTTTATTTATTTCTTCCAAGAGAGAGAGAAATCAAGGTAGAGATAGAGGGATAAGAACACTGCAATGCATCCTGGCCTTAGCTACCCAGATCGTGGGCACATGGACATAATCCTGTTGTGCAGAGGGAGACCCAGGAAAGCAAACTTGGAACCTTCCATGTGGGCCCAGGGGTCCAACATTGCAGAGTGTTGTGTTACTGCTGTGCCACCCCAGCTGGCCCTATACTAGATTGTATTATATCAATGGTTTTAAGATACAGAGACCATTGACTGATATAAGATGTTTGTAAAGTAGTTGTTGTATCTGATTAATAGTGGCCACTTCATGCCTAACAGGTAATGTCAAGAACCCAAGCTATACTAGCAGGTGGGCTGACGGAAGTATTATAAACAATGGACATAGTAATTGATGATGATCTTCCAATACACATGGAAATATTCTATTATGACATAATATAGGGAAGAAGCGATTTGAGGCCACAATTTAAAGAATATGCCTGTTTGATGTTAAAGATATATTAGACAAAGAAAAAAGAGATACCTATATTTCTAGTAATTAGTTCTTTGGATGTCAGAGAGCGAGATTTATTGTGTAATTTTAATAAATTTTTGCCTGAGGGCATAATCTCTAGATAATCTATCCTAATGGAAATTTTATGAAATGTAATAGCATTTTATACATATCCTTGGGCCTACTTACTACTATTCTCTGATTCTCTTCAGTTGTTATTTGCAAGATTTGGCTCCCTGCAGGGCAAGTTACAGCAAATTTGGCCACAGTGAATCAGCTGGAGAGTAGCAATTCATAGTTACCACATTCCCCAGGATTGAGAGTGTTAGGGCAGTATGGGCTCAATATTTCATCAGAGGCCAAACTGATAGAGTCAGCTTAGGTGGAGTTTCTTCAAGAGAATTCCGGAGTGTTCTAGAAGACTTGTGGAGACTACTGTCAAAATGAAAACAAAGAAACAAGCTTTCCCTTTCAAGTAAGGAAAGATTTGAGGGTTAAAAGGATACAATTTATCAATTCATACAAAGAAATACTCTGGTGGAAGGAAGGAAACCCTGAGAATTTGAGGAAAAAAACTCCTGGATGACAGAATCAATCAAGAAAACAGGAGACACATTGAGACCTTAGAGAACATCCTATTGCCTATTGTCCAATATTCCTAACCTTACTTCCTGGGTGGAAAGAAGTTTTATTATATATCTAATTCAGCATTCTTCTTCTGGAAGAGAAGCAGCTGTGGATTGATGCTGGTATGGCTTGTAGATGGTAGTTTCTTCACCAAGGGTCGGGTCCTCTTTTGTAGTTTAAGGAACCTATTTCACTCATTCCTCAAGGGCTTAAGTTTGTAGGGACTTTCAACCAAATATTGGAAACTAACTTTTCAACAAAAGGCCAATTCCACAAACAGAATTCTCTCTACAGTGCCTTTCTTATATCCCCTACTAAAACACAGATAGATTGGACCATGGCACTCCCATTCAGCAGACTGAGTAAGCTGACTTAATTGATCAGCATGCTATTTTCCAATAAGAAAATCTAGTTTCCATTAAGTATTGACTAGGGAGAAAATCAACTGTATGAAGAAACAAATTTTGAGGGATAGTGTGATCAGTTATGATAAAAACAAGGCACTCTTCTTTCTTAAGGGTTGTAATCCTATAAATATACCAGAAAATAAACATTCATCAGATGCCCTTTATCCTGGTTAGTAGCTAGAGTAACACAGGCATGTTTTTAACTACTTAATAGTTTCTCCATTGCCAAATATCTCATTATACTATGTCACATTACAATTTCCAGAATGGTATATTTTCACTCAATAGATGTATTTTCAACTTTCATGAATTTTTTTTTTTTTAACCTTATCCCTAGCTTTTGAGTTCATGACTTTTTGATGTACCCAATAAATATATAATGATTATGGCTCAAAATATGAGGCAATAAAATAAAAGTTAAAAAGACATTTTGAAAGTTTGTTATGGAAAAGTGTTTTATATAGATAGGAATAAAGATACATTAAAGGTAAACAGACTTTAGTTTGAATACCACTTCAGGTACCAACTAGTCCTATTACCCTGGGCAAATAAATTACTCAACCACTATAAACTTCAGTATATTCATTCATAAAATGTACATATTGAAAACTATTTTTGGGTTTCATGAATATAAAAATAACATTATTATTAGGTAGAACATGCCTGATACATAGTAAAAACAGAATAAAATATAGTGCTAATATTAATATGATAATGATGATTCTAATTATTTAACTGTGATTGTCTAGGTTGACCAGACTTTTACTTTATTTATTGGGAGGTAGGCAGAAGGTTTAAACTGAGCCAAGATATCTATATTTGCCAAGTTTTAGAGGACAAAAAAGTTATAGTCAAGTTCATATATTTATGTCAGAAAGGAAAGATTCAGGGAAAGCATAAAGTTTAATAAATATTTATCTCTCCTTAGTTACATGACGGAAGATCAACATAAGCTCCCAAAGTGTATGAGAAAAATAAAATTTGATTGTGTTAAAGAAATCTGGTCATCTGGGCCAGACAGTGGTGCAGTGGGAAAATGTGATGCTCTGTAAGTCTGTCTTCCATGAGAAGGTTCCCAGTTTAAGTCTGTAGTCCTCCCTGTATATGCTGGGTACACGTGTGCCCATAAACCTGTACTAACTGAAATCTGGGGGTGGATTGCTGCATCAGGGCTCTGTTGGGGTGTTATCTCTTTACCTTTCTCTCATGGAAGTAATAAATAAGTAAACAAACAAAATCAGAGTTGATTACCTGCCTATCATATATTAGTTGATATTCTGGATACTTCTCATACATTTACCTCTTTAAACCCATAAGAGGTAAGATAGGTATTTCTAGCCCCATCTTACAGATGAGAAAGCTGGAGGTGATTTGAACTAAGGAAAAGAGCAGAATGTAAAGATAAAAGGGCTTGTTTTTAGGTACCAGGGCGAGTGCCACATATATCAATAGTAAAGGACTGACCTGCACAGGAAATGTATGTGGCCTATAGCTGGGAAAGTCACCTGTACAGAGGGATTCAGAGAAATCATTGCTGATACATTCTTCGGGAGGCCTTTTTCCATTCCGAGATCAAGTTCAGTCTTGTATTGCTTGCTTCCACAACACTCTCTGTACTTACATTTACAACATTTTTATATTCATAGCAAAGTCTCTGCTTTTATATTTGCAACACTTCACTAAAATTAGTTGAAGTAATAAAATACATTTTAGAACCAGCAGGTGGCTGTGGAGGTTAAGGCAGCTGGATCTTACATGTCCAACTATGTGGTTCGAGTCCTGGACCCAGCAGTTTGAAAATCATGAAAGGTGCATGTGTGCATGTGCAAAATCCTGAGAGGAGAATGGTGAAGGGATTGCAATGTGGTCATCCCCTCGAAGGAGGGGAGGGGGTGTAAGTTCTCACTTTCCATCTCTTTCTCTCTGGTGAGCACATGTGCCCTGTAGCAAGCTAAAAATCAATCAATAAAATAAAATAAAATCCCTTTTGGTGCATGTTTTCTTATGCAGTAGATCTGACATTGTGCAGCCAGTATATAAGAGACTCTATTGCTGGGACCAGCAGTTGGCATAATGGCTATGTCACTGGACTCCCATGTAGTCGACCATGGTTAGAGTCCCGGACCCAGTGGCTTAAACTCACACTGGGTATGGTGTGTGCATGTCCAAGATATCAAGAAAAGAATGGAGGAGAAAGGATTGCAGCGTGGCCATACTCCCTATGGGGTGATTTCTAGCTTTCTGTCTCTCTGTCTTTCTGTTGAGCACACATACCCTATAGCAAAAACCTCTCAAAAAAAAAAAAAAAAAGAGTCTTAATTGTGTAGATGTTAACAGATGGGCAGTGAGATGAATGTAGCAGATTGTTCATTCTCTTTCTTCTCACTCCCTTCCTGGAAGCAGGCTTTTGATAGATGGAAAAATAAATAAATTATTTCACTAGTACAATGGAAAGAAGATTTATTCTTTAAGAAGCAGCTACCATTAGCAAGAGAATGGTTAGTTTGTCCTGAAAATATGTTTACTCTGAGGAAACTGAGCAACTGGATACCTGCGATCAGCTGCAGTTTCCTACCAGGTCTTAGCGTAAATAACTGCTCTGCTTTAGGTGATGGAAGTTGTTATTGCAGAGAAACAACTCTGCAGTTTTCTAAGTAGAACTTATTTTCGTTAATTTAAAAAGGAAATGGTGATGGGAACGAGAATCCTGCACCACATATTCACTGAGGAATCCAGGCCAACGAGGGCTCTGAGAAATGCATTGTACCTGTGAGCCCAAGAGGAAAGGGAAAAGAGTTTGTGAACAGCAAGCTTTCTCTGCCACATTAACCTAAATAGAAAGCCACTCAAGTGTCTAATGCAATTTTTTGTGGTTCTCTGAAGACTTTCTCCACAATTTGCTTTTATTTTCTCAAAATAACTTTGTCCTGGTGGAGTATGTATTGCATTAATAAAGATGCAAATGCAGGAACATTATTTCCTAAGGCATAGATTGATGCTAGTGATTAATTCATTAGCTAGTTAACAAAAACATACACATTCGCTTAATATATTAGGTAACATACATATATATGACACATACTTGTGTATATATTACATAGTATTTATACTCAAGAAGGGATAAAGTAGAGTTGTGTGCAGCAGACAGTAGATTTGTATGAAGGAAGAGAATTTCTTAATGACTAAGAATCACATTTTTTTTGGAGAGGCTTTTTGCTATAGGTCTCTTGCGCTTGCCAGAAAGACGGAGAGAGACACAGAGTCAGAAAGTGAGAAATCATCTGCCAGGGGGCATGGCCATGCCACAATCCCTTCTCTATCCTCCTCTTAGGATCTTGGGCATGCATACACACAAGTGCTTGGTGTGAATTTAAGCCATCAGGTCTGAGACTCGAACTGCAGTCCACTACATGGGAGTCTAGTGACATAGCCACTATGCCAACTGCTGGTCCCTCAGAATTACATTTTATTATGAGTTTGCAGCTAGATACTACAGAAGACATGGAGGGAAGGGACTTGATAGAATGAGTTTATATGTCTTCAGAGTCCCTGGGAACGAATAGGAGTTCAGAGCAGTATCTGTGGGATTTGAGGTTTATTTAAATTTTAATGAACCCAAGAGAGGCATGAGATGAGGGATCCTGTTATTGCCCAAAAAGCATGTTAGTCTAAACTGCAGTTGTAACTCCCACCCTTTCTTCATTTCAATATTCTAGAGTTCATGATACAAAGAATAAAGTATTGGGGGCAGCCCCATAGCACAGTTGTGTAGTGCTGTGCAGAGAAAGTCAGATCCCACATGACTGACCAGGATTCAAGTTTTGGTACCTGTGGCTTGAAAAACATCCTGGGTGCGTGTTTTTGGAATACTGATGGGATGGAGAGTTAGAGGAGAAAGGCTGAAAGTATTCTGCATGAACAGGCCCCAGTGGGGTTGTTCCCCCACCCCTTATCTCTCTTCCATACACATGCCCTCTGGTATTAAAAAAAAAAAAAAAAGCAAATTAAGTTAGGTATAGCTAATCAATTGCTTGTGTTATTTTAAATGGACCAATATAAATTATTGACTAACAGCTGGTAACCTTCCTTCTTCTTACCCTTCTTTTATTATATATACTAGCCCTTTTGGCAGCCATTTTTGTTGTGCACCTTCTAGGCCACAAGAATCTATGTTGCGCAGTTGATTTGTCCTAAGCCCTCAGGTCAAATAAACTTTACTTA
Source organism: Tupaia belangeri chinensis (assembly GCF_000334495.1). NCBI lineage: Eukaryota > Metazoa > Chordata > Mammalia > Scandentia > Tupaiidae > Tupaia > Tupaia belangeri. The sequence goes on along the minus strand of NW_006206032.1, from coordinate 483,143 downwards.
CTATGTTTCAACCTCCTTTTTTTTTTTTTAGGTTACATCCATTATTAATTTGTTTTTATAAAAAAAATACATTGCATTTTAAAAAAATAAAATTTTTACTTTGAAACAATAACAAATTTACAGACATATTGGATATATAATATAAATATCTTTTGTCTCCCCCAAACTATTTGAAGATAAATTGGTGACCTATTGCCCAATCACTTCTGATTGTTTTCTTGTGCATTTAATATATGGGTGATTTGTTACATGGCCGATTTGATTACAACACCATTAATCTTCAGACACTATGTAAGACCCCCGTTTATTGTCCCTATAAAGCCTTTTATAGTAGAATGATTCAGTCAGAATCATGTGTTGCCTTTGATTTTCATGTCCTTTTATCCTCCTTAGGTCTACAAGAGTTAAGCAGTCTTTCACTGGCTTTCATGACCTTGCCACTTTTGAAGAATAAAAGTCAGATGCTTAGGTTGTTGCCATAGGTTTTTATTTTTTAGTAGACTACCCCTCAATTTGAGTTCTTGATTATGACTAGATTCAGATCATGTTTCTTCAGCCAGAATATCACAGAAGTGGTGAAGTGCTTTTCTCATTGTGTCCTACTCAAAGGCACACAGTGTTATTTATCCAATTATTAGCCATGTTAACGTTGATCACTTGATTCTGGTGGTGATGCCTGTAAAGCTTTTCTACTTATTGTTCTCTTTCTAGATAATAAGTATATTGTGGAGAAGTACTTTAAACTATGAAAGTATCCCATTCCTCATCAAACTTTCAATCTAGTAATTTATTTATATCTGCATGGACATTTATTTTTCTACTTCATTGAATGTGTCATAATCCATTATTATCACTATTTTAATGGTTGATTTGTCCCCAGTTTGGTCAGGGGAGCACCAGGTGGAGCCCTGTCCATTTGGTTTCCATATCTTTCTGACATGTTTCTAAATTCTTGAGGGACTTTTTAAATTTCTAGCACAGCATTATGATTCTCCCGCTTTAAACCTGAAATCTACTATTTCTTCAAAGAACACAAAGTTCATTTTAGTGGAGAATCGTATTCAGAATCCATTCATGTCCAGGCCTACATCTGAGTTCTCTTTAAGATCCTATGAAATCAGAATGTCACTCTCAGTTTAAAGGTTAGTGCAGCTTGGTATGTGGATCAATACAATGGCTTTATAGATTTATTCTGTCACACAGAAAGTGCCACAACTTATAGGACCTTCAATGCTTCATGCTAAGGAAATTGTAAATTTATTTTTTAGACATGATTAAAGCCTGATTGTGAGGAGATACTTGGTTCCCTCTCTCCTTCAAATGTAGCAGAAAAGGACCAAATTTAATCGAGTAAATAAATAATTTCAGACAACTTTGCAGACATTAATACTGACATTAATACATTCCCAAATGTATCCACTTTTATGTCTCCAAAATGTGCTAATGTAAAAATAATCACGCTAATAACTTTAGAAATTATTGCCAACTATAAAGGAGTCTGCAAAAAGTTCGTGGAAAGTGCATATTATAAAAACGAACTATGTACGGATTTTAAACTCTTATTTTCATTGCAGTTTTCCAGGGATGTTTTGAAGCCCTTGGTATCGTTGCAGAAAAACCAGAAGCTGGAAGTGAAACAGCACTCAGAGATATAGGAGAACTTCATAAACTTTATTATACTGGTGGGCTCAGAGGAGCTAGCGCTCTAATCTCTGGCCCTGTCCACTGGGTTTAAATTCTTTTTATAGGGACGATAGACAAGAGGGCATAGGGAGCGTTCAACTGAGAGCTTGTTGCTATGTGGAAGTGAGGCATGGGGACTGCTTGTTTAGATAAGGGGAAGGGTTTCTAGCAGTTCTGGGGAAAAGGTCTTCTTCCCAGGGGCTGGAAAGATCCTCCTGTTTGGTACTGATAGCTGTGAAGCTGGTGGCTGCCCAGAAAGTGGTTTTCACCTTATTTTCTACCTCATTCCCCTCTCTTTAGCTTCCTCAACTTATTTATTTAGGAGGATCAATTAACAGGTGGGCAATAAGTATAGTCTCTGGCAGAGGACACAAGCATCTGATCAAGGCAATGCAAACAGTTTACAGAAGCAGAACAGCATTTGGTTATTACAAATGGTCTGGGAACATTTAGAATAGTCCATGCGTGTTTTTCCAGGTGACCAAAGCAGGGCGTAGTCCTCTCAGGTCTCTGAGGTCATGACTTGGTTTTTTTTTGTTTGTTTGTTTTGTTTTGTTTTGTTTCCCCAGATGGTCAAGCCTAGACTGTAAGGTGAAGGCTGGCCAACCCTGAAAAACCAAACAGATACAAAAGAAGGCATCTTACTAGCAATGAGTCAAAATGGTTATGATTTACCTATCACAAAAGATACTATGCCAAGGACAGGATGTAGGGAGTCCTGTTATCAAATAGGCCACAATGATCTGTCAGTGTGTGTGGGTGTGACTCAACCCAGACTCTATGGGAGATTTTGGAAATAGGTAAAAGCAGTCAGGCTTCTGTCCTTAGTTCCCTCTGTTGTCCAAATATTATTTCTCTGAATGCATGTGTCCCACGATGCTAGGAAGGCTCTGTCCTAGGAGTCAAGTCCCATGGCGCTAGGAATGCTTATTCCTAGGAGTCAAGTCCCACAGAGCTAAGAAGGCTCATTCCTAGGAGTAGTCAATCAATTATCCATTGTTGTAGGCAGTAGAGTCCTGACTGGTTCAGTAGCCTGTTGTCTCTAGGCAGGGGTGAGAGTCAGGCCTTAAAGTTTGGAGCAAATGTGGGTCATGGGATATCTTTAAATTTTTTCTCTTTTTGTATCTGGCATAGTATTTACAGGTAATATGCAATAAAAATGTACAAACAAATATATTGCAAACAGAGTTAGACAGCATTAAACAACTGACCAACTAAAGAAACCTTAATATGAATTATTATATTTTAATCAGATTTATAATATGTTTACTTTGTTTATTAATAGTTACTGTATTTATACTATGCTTCAGTATCAAGTACTGTGGTCTATTTTATGGCCACCTTAGATACCATCTGTCATATATAAATTCTTTTTTAATATCGTTAACATTTTTTTCTTTTCCCTATCTTATAAGATCTGATGCCTCTGGAAAGGCCATCTAGTTTGTAATTTTGTTTTAGGACTTTACAACAGTTTATGGATATGTATAAACAAAACCTTGTTTAACAAATTTCCCAACAAAACAATCTTATTGATGACAGTTTAAGATATTAGTCATTTGAGGAACCCCTCTTGGAAAGACAAAGCAATTAACTGTGAGCAAAACGCCCCCAAGTACTCTAGGAATGAAAAAAGGGTCAACTCAGTGTCTGTAGGCACTAAACAGAGTTGCAAGGTTGTTATCAGGGCTACAAGATCACCACAGGCTGTATGTGTGTTTTTAAGTTTTAAGCATGCCCCTTATTTTATTTTCATACCTTTGTGATATATTTTTACAGTTCACGACATGCATATACACATTAAAAAAAATTGATCTAATTGACCCCTGAGACGTTTTCTTTGACACGAGAAATGGGTATGGCTAGGTATTTTGGTGATACCTTGCCCTGTCAGGTGTTGTAGATATTCTCCCTTAAAAGGCAGGTTCAGGTTAAAAGTTCCCAATAGTAATAAAACATCCTATCCACAGAAGAAATACAAACACTAGTAAAACTTTTTTTCCCCATGTGTTGTCTATTTGGGTTATGAAGGAGGAAGGTCAGACTCTTCTGGGACTGACTATAAAACCACAAAGTTCTGACCCCCTTGTCTGGCATGAGGCTCTAGGGCCCACTATTAGGATGTGATTTCCTATCTGTAAGGAACAATTCTGTAACCAGGATGGAGGGTGTTTCACAAGAGCCAGACATTGATCGATATATGGGAACTGATCTGGGTGCCCCTGGCCACTGCTTGAGATGCCTGTGATGACCTTCCAAATTGCCTGCACTTGCCCAGGGTCCAATGACTCAGCACCTGGCCATCCTACTACAAAGGTGGGCCATTCTGTTTCACATATTCACATATTATTGAGCATATTCCTCAATAACTTCATTCCATAGTCTTTTCCTCCCTCAGGAGCTTCTCTGAAATGCTTAATCATACATTTCAGTGGGGTTTTAATAGAACTAGTTTGACCACTCATGGTAACTTCGGGATGTGGGAAGGCAGTTACTGTTTCTCAGCACATGGCTGCTTGTTGCTGTTAGTCTAACTTGGAGATTTGCTCAGCCTTGCTTGGTCCACTGCTGCTGCCTAGAGCAGCACGCTGAGTGGAGTGGTGGAAGCATTGCCGAGCAGAGCAAGGGAGCCAGTGGAGCAAATGTGCGTGGCTGTACAACCCACGATACCTGGTGCACTCTGCGCACCTTACCCATGAGCTCCAGGCAAGTCATGTTGGGCTTCTTGAAAGTTAAAAATACCACAGTGCAGTGAAAACCTCAGTACTGTCCAAGTAAATCAAAGCCAGGAGGAATTTCTATAACCAACTCTGGTCACTAGGGACCATTGATATTAGTCTCAGGGCAAACAGAAGGGTTAGTGCAATGGGAAGCACAATGACAAGGGGCTCAGAGTATACAACAACCCCAGGGACCATGGGTGTAACCTCCAAGATTCCCTGGGGGCTTGTCTGATCTCCTGACACAGTCTAGAGGAAAAGGCTAAGAGGGACAATTCTGAGGAGTGGGGTGTGCAGTGTGCAGTAAAACTGCCACCACAAAGATCTCCAATTGTCAAAGGCTTTTAACTCCCATGCAGCAGAGCCTATAGTTGGACTGATGAGACTGCTGATAACGAAGTCAAAAAGAGTTCAGACGGCAGACTGGACTGTCTGGGTTTTTGGCCTTAATGTTTCTCTATGGGGGTTGCCTTGGAATTGGCTTCCTTGCACGTTTTTGATAAGGATTAAAATAGCCCACACTAGTTTCAGATCTCTAAATCAGTGACATTGTTCTCCAGTGAAAGGACAGAGGTATTTAGCTTGAAATGAAAGTCAGTATTTGGGACCCAACCAAGAGAGGGGCAGATTTTCAAGCAAGAGTGCTGAGGAAACAACACAGACAATTCTAGCAATGTCTTGGTGGAATCTGAGTCCAGACTTCTCCAATTGTGTCCAGTTGGCCCTGGGTCAGTCTTGTACTCCCCAAACAACCAGTAATCAGAAGAAGTAAAGAGAAACAGAGGAGAGAAGAAGAGATGAGACTCAGGTTTCTGAGGAGAGGGTGACTTGAGTGGTTGTTGGGAGGAACTACTGTCTGGGTTGTCAAGGACAGAAAGGCATGCCTGACATAGGCTAGGGCATCCCCCCTCTGATCCTATAACCCTCCTGTGTATAGTGACACAACAGACAAGGGATGGGAGTCCCCTCTCATGAAAATGCCATTCAGATGTCTGCCTGATTGTACCCCTTGCCGGGACCTTAGGGAGCCTCTTAGCTTTGGTAACTGGCTATAAACCCGCCATTGGATTGAACACACAGAGCGCATCAGTGACCCCCCAGTGATTATTTAACCTTCTGACTGTACGAGGCCTCTATGGAAGTGCAGATTGGGATCCACTCAGAGTACGTAGCCAAAGCTGTGTAGCTACAACACATTCACTCACCACTCTTACATTCATTCTGAAGTTATACATTCCCTCCCACTAAGGGAATCCTGCCTGGCAGTCTTGGATTGGAAGCACCAGGGGGAGGGGGATCAATCTTCCCCACTTATCCACTTATCATACTCTTCTACTCTTCTAGGTAGGCCTGACTAGGGTCCATACACCTACATAATCCCCAGGAACATACCAGATTGTCAACAAAATGTTCCAGATAAAGCTGGTCCTTCTCTCCCAGGAGTCTGTGTGGCTGTGAGGCAGTTCTTTGGGCAGCTGCCTCAAGCAGGAGAAACTTGGAAACTGCTGGGTGGCACATCTTTTGCTCTGTGTCAGGGCAGCCACTCCAGGAAAAGCGACTCCTTGGCCATTGGTGGCTCAATGGGCCTGCCTCTTTTTGCTTCCTGGCCAATGCACCAAAACTGTTGCAGAAACACCAGAAGCTGGAAGTGAAACAGCACTCAGAGAAATAGGAGAACTTCATAAACTTTATTATGTCGGCAGGCTCAAAGGAGGTAGTACTCTAATATCTGGCTCCATTCATTGGGTTAACATTCTTTTTGTACGGACAGTAGACAAGGGGGGCTGGGGTGGGCTCAACTGAGCAAACTTTGGGCAGGGCTGGCTACTATGTGTAAGCAAGGCATGAGGGCTGCTTGTTTAGATAAGAGGAAGGGTTTCTAACAGCTCTGACCAAAGAGCCTCCTGTCCATGTGCTGGGAAGTGCCTTTCCTCTCTCTGGGACTGATAGCTACAAGACTTGTGGCCACCCAGAAAGTGATTTTCACTTCATTTTCTACCTCAGTATAAGTACAAAGAACAAAGTCATGTTTGAACTCATAATTGGGCTCATGATACAGCAAAAGGATGCATTTTTTCTTCATCACTGAGTTTATCTTTTATGCCTATACTTTCACATCTGTACTTATTTAATCCACAGAAGTAATGATAGAGAACACAGAGAGGGAACAAATTCACATTTTAAATACTTACATTTTTCTTTACCGGTAACGAAAAACAAAAATCATTTGGGGGATTTCTCCTTCTTGGATGATTGACAAAGCTCTCATCAAATAGACCTTCTCATAGATGACAACTAAAAACTGCATAAAACTAGAAAGAAATTTCTGAAGACTATAGAAAGTAAAATTACCAAAGGCAAACAAATTTTGCAGGAGATTTGTGTAGAAGAAGGAAAAAAAAAAAACCCTTGATTGAATTTTCTACTTTTACAATGTTTAGTTCAGGAGTAAGCTGTAAACAGTGACTTGGACAGCATGTAGAAGGGACTGAGCTAAGATAGAAAATCATACAATATTGGTTTTTTTTTTTTTTTTTTGTCTTCAAAAACCAAAGGAATTTGACTAATTTGAATAACTATAGCTCTTAGAAGACAGAAAAGGAGGATTGACCTCATAGCCTGTGGTTAAGGAAGCTGGATCGCACATGGCTTATGGAAATGCAAATCTTGGCCCTAGGGGTTTGAAAAGTATGTTGGGCGTTTGTGCCTGGGTATCCAGGATCGGAACAGGATGGAGAAATGAGAAGGAGGGATTGTGACGTAGGTATGCCTCATTGGGAGATGCTTTCTCCATCTCTCCCCTCCTTTTCTCTAACTCAGTCTCTCTTTGAGAAGCATACTTGGCCTCTGACAGTTTAATGAAATGGAAAAGGAATCCCAGAAAAGAGAGAATCAGGGACAGAAAGCCCCAAATCTCTATCTAAGCCTGCAATCATGCACGAATGGAACTGTTATGGTTTAAAGCTAAGGACAAAAGAGTTCAACTGAGATTTGAACAAATGTCTGTCTAAAATCAGAGTTTATATGAGTCCAGATAAATTAATTGCCTTTTAAAACAAATAAACAAGCAAGCAAAAATGCCCTTTGGAAGAATGTAATAAATTCTGGTCTTCACAACAAACAATATTCAGGACACAATCCAAATTATTTTACATTTGAGAAATAACAAATTGCAACTTCTTTCTGAAGAGAAAAACACAATTGGTGAAACTTATTCCAAGCTAACTAGAATGTTGGAACTAGACAAGTATTTTAAGACAAGTTTTATGACTATGCTCAATAGACGTGAAGAAAAATATGCTCATAATGTGTGAAAAGTTATAACATCTCAGAAGAGAAATAGAAACTATAAAACAGAACAAAATGAAAAAATGTATTTCTTATGAATAGCTTTTAACTCAGTGTAGGTCACAGAGTAGATATTGTATTTTTATTTTTATGACTGATTTTATTTCAAATGTTGGAGAAACACAAATTAAACTTCATATTTTTCCAGCTTTATTGGTATAACATTGACAAGTAAATATTATCTATATTTAAAATATACAACATAATGATTTGGTATACATTGGAAAATAATTGCCACAATTAAGCTACTTTACAACCTATTACTTCACATAGTTACCTTTGTGTGTATGTGGTGAGAACACTTAAGATCTACAAAGTAGATAACTTCAAAGTGTATATTTAATAAAAATTACCCCCAAATTTTCACTGTTTTCTCCTATACAACTGGAGCCCTACTCTTTGTATTCTTTTTGCTTTATTCTTTTAAAAAGTCTTTAGTCTCAAGATACTAGTTTCTTCATTTAAGCATTTACACAGCAATTGTTACATGTTAAGTAGATGTTTAATAATGACCTTCAAGGGTCTTTGAGGAATCCTGGAAAAGTACACAGAGCCAAAATACGAAGCATAGAGACGATGCGTCTTCTGAAAACAACACAACAGTCAGTTGGCTGAAAATACTTAGCAGCCTGCTAGGATGTACTAGAAGTCTGACCCAGAAAAAAAGGGGACCTCAGACAAATAACAAGATAGGACTATAGAATTTATCAAAATGGGCCCAGATTAGGGAAAGGTGTTCATAGATCCATGCTTTTTCTTATCTACCTTTGCAGTTATGGGGAGCAAAACAAAATAAATTCTTCTGATGAAATCATAGTAGAGGGTCAATATGTAGAACTATTCCAAGGAATATGGGTGGAGGGATGGAGATTTAAATCTCATATTCTCAATATCTCTTTGCTCCTTTTCTTCCTATGATGATCCCAAAGGGACTTTCATAAAACCCCAAATATAAGGGTTCTCAAATTAGCTAAGGTATGATTTATAAAAAAATGAATTTTTTATCTTACCACCAGAGTCTCATTAAACAAATACCCAAGTATCTCAGATGATATTGATGTAAGTACTATCAGGAGTTCAGAAAGCACAATTTGAAACCAATGATGTAAAGATAAATTGCCTTTGTGTTCTCAGCCTGTCAGGAAGGTTAAAAGCCTAGAGTAGATGAAAATTATAAAGGCACTTTGTCTAAATCAGTTAGAGCTTAATAGGGAGGGAAATTTTTAGTGGTGCCATGAGGGGTCATGACTGGTTGAATCCTTTAACTCATTGCTCTTTCAGACTTAGCATCCATGGGGCATGCTCATGTCATGAAACAACTGAGAATTTGAGATCAAAAATAACAAAATGAAAAACATCCTTATTTCTCCCCTTCTCTATGGAGCTCTCAGCCTTTTGCTTGTCCCCAGGACAATTCAGTCAACTCAGAAGGCAGCTAATTGTTCCCAAACAATGAGTATTTTACTTTTTCCCTTTAGTTCCCAGGGGTCATGGCCAGTTTAGCTCTCATACTTCTTCCTTTTCAGTATCCACCTGTGTTCAGAAGTGTCCCAGATGCTCGTGTTCAATTATTTATCAGCATTTTATTCTTGTAACAGTTCCCCTCAGTGAATCCGGATTTTTCCCCTTCTTCCCCATTTTGTGCGTGTACATTTACAAATAGCATTTCCTCAATAGCTACTTTGTCATCTCTCTTCTAGTTCCCTGTCTGAACCATGGCAGTGAATCATGCACTCCAAGCATGAGGGCAGTGATGGGCTCAGATCTTACAGGGGTTCTGATTTTACCTACTGAGCATGAGTGTGTCAGATACACAAGGGGATTTCAGAAAGTTCATGGGAAAATTGAATTAAAATATATTCATTTTGATGCAAAGAAATTTGAAATCCATGCATAGTTGTGTTCATAATATTCACTGTTTACATGAATTCTTTGAAGACCCTTCGTGTTCTTCAGATCCAGTTTTTTCTCTAATGCACAGCTCTCTGTCACAGGGAAGCTGACATCTATGGGCTGCATATCTCAAGTTCCATGTCAACTGGCTTTCAACTCTGTACACTCAAATGACATATCAGTAGAAATTTGGAAAAATAACCCATCCCATTCTTTCTCCAGTGGCAATTCTGGCTGAACTAGAACCCTCCATGCTTCCAGTCCTCTTTTATCATGTTCCAGTTTCCATCAGTTATTCCTGGGCTTAGAATTCAGGTAATACTACCTCATTCTCCTTTTTGGTTCAGTGGGATTTTAGTATTGCTAATCTCTGAATTACCTGGACTTCTCACCTTCATCATCACCTGTGTAACCAATTCTCTGAATTAAATTCCTTCTGATATAAAGACCTGAAATTTTTTCTGATTAAAACCTTGCTGTTACACCTTATTACTTTTCATTCTCCTTCCCTTGCCCCATTTTTCCTTATTCTCCTCTTCTTTCTTTTCTTCTCCTCCTTCCATCTTCTTCATCAGCCATCTCCTCTTCCTCACTTTTGCAACCAAGAAACTTCCTAACTTAGTGATAAGGCTCAAAATCAACTTTGTATTTCCTAGAGTATCAAAATGTATTACCTCCTTAAATCCTGTTCCAGTCTCTTATGATTAAATTTTCAATGCCCTGTTAGAAAATGTTTATTGCTATTTTGAATGAGTCTTTTCCCTCCGTATTTACAACTGTGGTCTATGATCAATGAAAATAAGATGAAAAAGACTGATTACAAAGTATTGAATCAGGTAATAATCATGCAGATAGAATAAGAAAGTTGGAGAAGTCTACATTCATTATAATTTAGGAGACTCTTGGGTGTCATTTAGGGGCAGAAAACAAAGTGCTGTTAAGTATTAGGTGACACAAGTTACTATACCAGAGACCAAAAATATGATCTGTTCTGAGGATGTAATAATTCCTTTGTCTGGAGAAAATCATGTGTCTCTTTAAGAGGAAGTTTTCTATGGGGATTAAAAGAGAGTGGATGCACTGCAATAGAAACTCCTGGTCTCCAAGCCGTGACTTACTCGGAAGATTAATCATCTACGTCTATTCGTATATTGGGCAGGGGGCAGCTTAGAAAACCTCAACCTTTATACATTGACAAAAACATCTTCATTGTGGCAGCAGTATAAGGTTGTTAAAGATCATATGCCTTGTTCCTTCACACCAAAGAACTACTTCCACCTCCAGTTCCCCATCCCTTACACATACACATACACATATACAAATGGGAAAACATACCACCAATTTGCACTTGTTCATACGATTGTGGAAACAGTCCCTTTCTCTGTATCAGAAAACTGTGGTGAGAAGAAAATTGTTCCTTAAAGAGAAACAATTCTTGATAATATGAATTCATAAATAAAAGGGGAAGATGTTAGATTGTTAGGAAATAGATGAAAGGAACTTTGTATAATTAGTTCATTTTTAAAAGAAAATTGCTAGGCATTCTCTGCAATTTTGGTTCTTATGTGACCTTAAACTAATCATTAAATCACCTTATCGTATGGCTTCCATATATTTATAAAGAAAATAATAATGGCACTCAATTTATAAAATTATTTTGAGGATTAAATAACGTAATTAATTGACAAGCATATGTTGCTTGACAAGTTGCAAAACCTCAAAATATGTGTTGATCTTGTAGTTTCTATGTTCCATGTCCAGCTTTCAGATTATTCTCTGGCAATCAATAACCATTAAATTTAATTTTATGTATCTTATACAGCTATATTGCTTGACAAAAATTCTTGAAGTTTTAGAATGATGAGGTGGGTGAAAATTTTAAAAACTGTTTCATTTTTGAATAAAGTTTAAAATATAGTCAGTGTACTTACTTACTCAGGACAAGTAAGTAACAAATAATTAAATATTATCAATAACAGTGAGACTTTTTATTATTGAACTTTGTCATCATCCTTTAATTCTTTTCTATAGACTATATAGACTGGAAAATACCAATTTTCTTATTCAATATGAATCTGTCTTATTTACCATTAACCTCGTAGTTCTTTGATCCTGTTTTGATATTTCTTTTACTTTCTGTGAAAGTTCCACTGA
>NW_006206032.1:457821-471316 GCF_000334495.1 Tupaia belangeri chinensis | reverse complement strand
GACATCAATTTAGCCCAGCCATCATTTTTGTTACAGCCATTTGTTTCCTTTTTGTGTACATAAGTACAATTCTACTCATTTGGAACCTTATGTTTTCTACATTAAATATTTGGCAATGAATTTTAAGACAATGGTGAGAACCTGCCCATGAATATTTACTTCTCTATTTCCAACGATAGTTGTATTTTTTTTGTTTAATAAAATGATCTTTAATTTTATGTATGAGAATAAACCTTAAAACATCCAAGTGAGGAATAGTGAAAAGTTATTTGCCTTAGAGATCCCGAATATTTTACTGCATAGAACCTCTCTATTCCTGAATCATTATGGAAGTGGAAACAAAGCAATGGAAGTCAATGTAAAGTTATATGTAATCTAGTGTAATAGAAAGAAGATTATGATGATAATAAAATAAAAAAAAAAAAAAAGAAGTAGAGAGTACAATGGTGGTTACCAGGGCTATGCTGGTAGGGGTGTGGTCATTAGAAAATTTGTTTAGAAACAAGAAATAGATTCAAGAGATCTGTTGGACAACATGGTGACTATAGTTAACAATATATTTTATTCTTGACAAATGCTAAGAGAATAGGAATAAAATGTTATCATTACAAAAATAACTGTGAGCTAATGCATGTGTTAGTTAACAAAATTTGGTCGTTCCACAGTGCAAATATACTTTAAAATAGTATGCTGTACATAGTAAATACATACAACTTTATCTGTTATTTTAAACAAATAAATATGAAAAAGGCAATATTTTGATATAGAGGGAAAATAATGGATTATTTAATATGGGCATTATTTCACAAACAAACAGCAATTTGGTTACCTAATAGAATACAACTAGATATCTACCATGACAGACAGAAGTTTAAAAATGAACCTTTCTTCTACCTCACAAAATATAATTTCCAGTTGATTTTAGGTATTTTAATGTATAAAATAAAAAATGTCATAAAAAGATCTAGAAGACTATGTAAACATTTCAGAAGCAAATGATGACTTCTAGCATTCAGAAGCTATATAAAAAAGAGAAAATTGAGTACCTAAAATCTAAAAGTTTTGGTTATGGCAAAGGTAGCATAAAAAAAAAAAAGAATAAGCCAACAATAAATTTGAGATAAAAATTTGCATACCAGAGGGAAAGCTATGATCTAAAGTGTACCAAAGGCTTAAATACTAACAAGAAAGACATAATGTGTGTGTATATATGCATATATATATACACATATACATATATACACATATTCACACAAATACAAACATGCATACTCAGACATGTACACACACACACACAATATATATATATAAAGGGTCTTCAAAAAGTTCATGGAAAATGCATATTATGAAAGTAGTATGCATAGATTTTGAAAACTTTTTGTATGCTCCCAAATAAATAATATTGCAGGCCTGCCAGTGCATGCCTCTAATTCCATGTTTCCACAAACTTTTGAAGTCCTCCTAAGCATATGAATATGTGTATGACATGGAGGAAAATATGAAAGGGTACGTTTTCAGTTTTTCACTTGGGTTACCTAGCAGGACAAGGTAGGAAAGCAGGTTTCTGAATGGAATGGGGAGTGAAAGGAGATGCAAATATGTAAACCACAAATAAAAAATGAATTAAAAGGAATCTTTGATGTAATTGTATTTGTTCATGTATAGAAAATTAGAATTATAAATGGTTTTTTTTTTTTTTGGAGAGGTTTTTGCTATAGGGTGCGTGCGCTCACCAGAGAGACAGAGAGAGACAGAGAGACAGAAAGCGAGAAATCACCCCCCCAGGGGGGATGGCCACGCCGCAATCCCTTCTCCTCCATTCTCCTCTCAGGATCTTGGGCACGCATGCACACGCGCCTGGCATGAGTTTCAAGCCACCGGGTCCGGGACGCGATCTGCGGTCGACTACGTGGGAGTCCAGCAACATAGCCATTATGCTAACTGCTGGTCCCAGAATTATAAACGTTTTAAAGCAGGGTTTGAGACATATCATTGGCTAGTTCTGAGTGCATGGACACTTTCCAGAGGTTAACATTATTTTTTTCACAGCTTTCTTGGCTCAGAAGTTACCATGTTGGAGATTTTTAAATTTTATTAGTTTATTTTATCTATCTCTTTAAGGAGGAAGAGAGAGAGAGAGAGAGAGAGAGAGTAAGAGAGATATAGTTACCCTCTATAGGGTAGAAGGTCTTGTCTCCCTGTGATCCTCCCAGCCTTCCAGCCAGCCAGGATTGTGGGTATGCTTGCTACTGCACCCTGTGTTTTCAGGTTGATACAGAATCTGACCCCTAGATTTTTATGTGGCTCTGGTATAGCACAGCAACACCCTACTGCCTGCACCGCTGTGGCTGGGCCCCATAGTGAGAACTTTAAAAATTAGGATGGAGGGACCAGCTGTTGGCATAATGGCTATGTCACTGGATTCCCACGTAGTTGACCACAGTTCGAATCCTGGGTCCAGTGGCTTAAACTCACACAGGTCGCCTGTGCGTGTGTGCTCAAGATCCCAAGAGGAGAATGGAGGAGAAGGGATTGTAGGATGGCCATCCCTGGGGGGTGACTTTTCGCTTTCTATCTCTTTACTTCCCTCTGTCTTTCTGGCGAGCACACATGCCCTATAGCAAAAACCTCTCCAACGAAAAAGAAAAAAAAAATTAGGATGGATATTACTTCCAGAGGATTTGCAGTTTGGATGCATTTTCCATGGACTTATTTGAAAGGAAATGTGTCATTTGTTTTTGAGAAAGGCATAGAATTAGAGTGTGTGGAGTAATGATAAAGAGGGTTTAGGACCTGGGAGATAGCAAGAATAAATTTCAGTAAACACTGAAGGAGACAGAACTTCAAAGGGAAGATCATGAATTTAGTAAGATATTGCATTTGAAACGCTGCATTTGAAATGCTGGTTTCAGCTTTAACAGTTGGACTTCAGAGCAGAGACAGCTGAAGGAGTATTTGGAAGGCTGGGAATGGGGAATGTGGTGGGAAGACACATGTTGCAATTATTGAGTAAATTTCGAGGATGAAGGTTATTATCTTGGCCAATCATACCTTTAGAGAGAAGAAAGATAAAGTAAGACTAGAGAAGATAAACAAAGAGAAGTAGAATAAGCTGAAGAAATGCCAGTGGAAGCAAAAAAGATTCATCTGCAGGGTAAAGGTGCCTAGCCACATCAGTGTAATAGAGAGGGGAGGATGCTACAGACAGAAGAGACTGCTAGATTTAGCAATTCAGGAAGATACTACTATCCTCAAGGTATGAGCATGAATCCAGTAAGCAGCAAACATGTAGAGGCTAGGTTTGACCCTATGGAGGTTCATTCTTCATTAAAGAAGGGATTCAAGATGTTGGGGGGTTGAGGAGAGATTTAAGTCTGATTTAGGGGACTTTGGTGAGTTTTTAAAAATATTATTACTACCTTAAGAAGATAGTAGTGGAATCTATTTGTGCCACCAGAATGTAAAAAATCTGCTTAGAACTCAGAGTGGAGATTGGACCGAGGTGACCATGGTCAGTCTATCAGGCTCCTCTTATTTGCCACTAATATCTTCGCCCTTGCATCTTGTTCTCCACCCACAGCTATGGTAACCTGGCCCATGCGGCTTCACCCAGCTTTCTGCAGGATCACTATGACAGCATCGCAGTCCCGCCCAGTGCATGCCTCTGACTGCCTGACTTGTAGTTTCTAGTTCACAGGGTGTGTCATCCACCGACATTCTTTTTTGCACCCTCTTGTTTGAAATTCTGAAGTGTGTGCGTGTGAATGTGCATGTGTGTTTGGAGGGGGTAATCTTCTGATCAAAGAATAAGTGCCAATGGATAAAAACTTCTTTTTCTCAGGCTGACACGTGTCCTGAGATATATTTCACGTTACTTCTCCTTTGTTCCTTTCAGGTAGAGCATGCTTTTCCCCAGGGCAGCAGTCACTGACTGTGTTGTGTTCTTTTGCCATTCCTCTCTCTTGTCCCTGCTTCATTTCCCCTACTCTTCATCCCTAACACTCCCATCTTGCCCCCCCCCAAACTATCGCACTTAAGCCTTTGTTTCTAACTACTTTCTCTGATATCCAAGTAGAGTCATATGTCATTTAAAAATAGAAAATAGGGGAGCCGTGTGGTCCAATAAAAGGAATAAGGAACTGAATGAATATTTTTTGTGTTAGCAAATGTGCTTCTGGTATCTTTTATTTCCTGTTTTTTTTTTTTTTCCTTTTTTCCTAAATGAGTTGGGGTCGTCATTTATTTTTAAAACAACTGTAACATGTTGAGATCCTTAGGTAAACAGCAATAGGAGAACCCGGTGTCCTCTAATGGCTCTTCAATTAATTGCAGAATATACAATAGAGGGTAAGAGAATTCAGCTCCTTTTGAATAAAATGCTTTTATAATTAAAAATCTGTTAGGAAGAACAGTCCTAATTTTCCTTTATGTGCCTTGAAAATTTGCCAGGAATTTAAAAGTCTTCCATCGTTACCTCTGGCTTCTGGACTTTAACAGTCCCTTCGCGCCTTTAGCTAATTTTATGTCCTCCACCAAAATGACTTCTTCAGGCTTTTTCTTTTTTTTTCCTTTTATATCACCTGATTAACACTCCCATCTTGCCCCCCCCCAAACTATCGCACTTAAGCCTTTGTTTCTAACTACTTTCTCTGATACCCAAGCAGAGTCAAATGTCATTTAAAAATAGAAAATAGGGGAGCCGTGTGGTCCAATAAAAGGAATAAGGAACTGAATGAATATTTTTTGTGTTAGCAAATGTGCTTCTGTATCTTTTATTTCCTGTTTTTTTTTTTTTTTCCTTTTTTCCTAAATGAGTTGGGGTCGTCATTTATTTTTAAAACAACTGTAACATGTTGAGATCCTTAGGTAAACAGCAATAGGAGAACCCGGTGTCCTCTAATGGCTCTTCAATTAATTGCAGAATATACAATAGAGGGTAAGAGAATTCAGCTCCTTTTGAATAAAATGCTTTTATAATTAAAAATCTGTTAGGAAGAACAGTCCTAATTTTCCTTTATGTGCCTTGAAAATTTGCCAGGAATTTAAAAGTCTTCCATCGTTACCTCTGGCTTCTGGACTTTAACAGTCCCTTCGCGCCTTTAGCTAATTTTATGTCCTCCACCAAAATGACTTCTTCAGGCTTTTTCTTTTTTTTTTCCTTTTATATCACCTGATTTAGTAGGATTTTTGGAGATGGTTATTCTGATTATGCTTTTGTTATTTAACTATGTGATCCACTGTACCAATTATGCTCTGCTGATAGCAGCTTTAGAATAGAAAATTCTTTCTGAGGCTGATCTGGGAGCTTTTCAGTTTTGTGCCCATCTCTTTTGATTCCAAGGTTGTTCAAAGAATTTGTAGTGTTAATGGACACCAGAAGCAAGACCAGGACTTAAGCTCCCTCTGTCTATTGGATTCAATTAAGAGAGCTCATCCATTTGCTACTCTATTTGCTTAGAGATTATGAGCTAGTGATAGCAGTTTCTCCTGGGCAGCATCCTAAACTTTTATGGCTCCTTAATATTTCTGGCATTTCATTCTAGACAAAAACTATTTGAACTTCCTTCAAACAGAAAGAAACGGTAAACTTGCACTAGGGTACACATTTGAATGCCACACTCTCTCTATATGTGCTATTGAATTATACCTCTAATTTTGTGCCTGTAAGATTGAACAGAAACCTGGCAGAAGTCAACTATCTCTGTATAGGTCTGGTCCCAGTTGATCACCCTTGGCACCATTAAAGTGGACATCTGGAAAATTATAGTGCTTTGACAAAATATATAAGCTCGTGGATGTTAGTGTCAAATTGTCTGAGGTCAAATTCTGACCCTACCATTTATTCTCTGCATCTGACACAGGTTACTTAATTTCTCTAAACCTCTGTGTCCCTATCTGTAAGCATAGACAATAGCTGCAACTTCATGGAACTTCATAGAAAGCACTCAGTGATAACTATTATCATTACTCATTATAGCTGCTAACATAAACTGTAGTTAATTACCATAAATGCCCACAATATCTGTGGTCTCTTTATGGCAAATATAAATTGTCTTTTAAAGATTTTTTTGAAGTAAGAAGGAGGGGAAAAGGCGAGGAAATGAGATTGAATTCCAAATCAGTGCCGTTAGGAGAAGCAACCTTGCGTATCGGTTAAGATTATGGTTTCTGGAGACTATAAAACTGGGTTCAAATCCCAGCTCTGCCATCTATTAGCTCTTATTAGCACCTAAATGAGCTACTTAACCTTTCTGGGCTTGTTTTCTTCTTGGAAAATAGGAGATAATTGCAGTGGCTACCTCACACAGTCTTTATGAAAATTTAATCATTTTTTCTTAAAGCAGTGCCTGGTAGGGCTGGCTTTGTAGACATGTGACTTGTGCAGTTGCACAAGACATCACGCTCAGAATAATCACATGCTTGAGTTAATATTCTGCTGTTGTGGTCTTAAAAAATAATAATAATTTCTTATTATACTCAATAATTTTAGGTGTGTATGTGGGTAGAGAAGTTATGCTTAGTATGCATGTCCATCTTGTTCCTTGCTGTTGCATTACATTGTGTAATCCCTCATGAGTACAGAATCCAGTGGACTCATGCGTGTGGGATTTTAGTGGGACTAAAGCAACTCAAGGTGACTGCGTTTCATCTATGACTAAGTGAGAGTGCTGACAGTCCTCAGATAGTGCAATTTCTCTTCAAACCCCAAACTTTCTCCCATGACAGAAAGAAGGCAATGACATTCTAAGAAACACAAAAATCATGTCATATTCCTTCTTATTCATTTTACTTCCTTTTATTAACCAACCATTTACAGTGAAAATGACCTACAAAGACACGAACAGAATTCATAGTTCTTTTTCCTTTCAATCCTTTCTACTCTTCAGCAAGCCAAAGGCAGGCACTTTTGGTAGACTATGCATGTATCAAGACTAAAATAAAACAGCTGAGTTGTTTTTGTGCAGTATTTCTCCTGTTCTTTTCTCTATTCTTCTCAGAACAATGTACATATACCTGTTCAACCTGTGAGAAATATGAATTGTGCAATTTCAATGATCACATATTTGAGATAAGTGCTCTAATATGTTTCTTTTAAACTGGTTTGCACAATAAAAAAGATGGACAATAAAATTCATGTTCAAAATTGTAAACAATAATTTTTATTAGAATGACATTAAATAGCAAGTTAAAAATACCACAATAAGTCAAAAGACAGACCACAGAAGAAAGGAAAAATATTTATATTTTAATACCTTTTATAGCATTTTTTTCTTGCTTTTTGAACAAAGGGCTCTACATTTCCATTTTGTGCACTGCCCTATAAAAGAGTTAGATAGTCCCATTGCCTGGCATATCATTTGTGTGTGTGTGTGTGTGTGTGTGTGTGTGTGTGTATATGTGTGTGTGTATACACATACATATGAACGGATTTTTAAAAATTCCTGAGAGATAGAATAACTTTATTTTTGTGCAAAAAGAAATTGAAATCCATGCATAGATTTTTTATTTACACACATCGTTTATGAACTTTTCAAAGATCTTCTCATTTGTATACACACACACACATACACACACACAAACACACACACACAAATACATACACAATCTCAAAAGGATCAGTGATGGTTGTGGATGTTTAGATCGGAATACTGCCTTTCTAAAAGGAAAATCTAGGTTTTCTCTGCCTGTAAGAAAAATATTCAGTCAGGGAAAAATATTTCAGTATCTGAACCTCTCTCTGTGAGTGTGACATTCTCCATGGGGTTGGCCAAGTACCCATTGCTCCCAAACTGGGAAGTGTGTCTTCTTTATCATAAATAATACCAAATAGCCAGATAAGCAAGGTTCACAGAATTTACTTAGTTTGTTGCTTTCATCATCTCTCAGGCGCTTCTCAGTGTTCCTCTAACAGATTTTATAGTTTTCTACACACTTTCAAATACATTATTTCATCTAAACCTTCCAACTCTTTCGAATTAGGTGGTGGAGAAGCTATAAAATAATGAGGCTAGCTAGTTATTACCTTCTCCCCGAAGGGAGACTCCTGCTGAATTCATCACAATCTGGGCTCTGCCCCCTTAGTTGACAGATTCAGAAAACAGAGTGTCAGCTTCCTAGAGCTGAACTGGGTTTACACATGTGGATTTGCATCAACTAAATCCACAGGAGAATAAAATATAGAATCCAGAATGCCAGTGTTGTAATTTATAGAGAGAGATGTAACTTTCCAGCACATCAGAACATTCTCTCCCTGTAGAAAAACATCCTGGAAAGCTAGGTTATCAAAAGGTAGCTCGTGAGCATGGAATCTGAACCAGGGAGTTTAACGGTATCAGGCTTTGATGGGCTGATAGAGCCGTCTGGGCAATAAGGAGGATTCATCATGTTTGCATCATTTTATCTTCCTAGGACACTTTGTCCCCCAGTCAGGGCTGGAGGCAGTGATAATCCATGCCTTCCTTTCTCTTACACTCCTTGCTGATTGATTTCGTTTTCTGATGGACTCATTCTTTTTTCAGATATGTGATTTTTATCAGTGTGGGAACAGTCAGGTTCTTTTCCTTTCTGTTTTGGGCACAGGGAACACTCTTCCTTCCCTCAGGTATTTTTCATATAGAAGGGGCTTCATATGACTTGTGCGTTTTAAGATTTAACTTTAGCTTTAAGACTGCACTGCTCTCACACCTGCCTTCAGGCAGTGCTGTCCTCATTTTACAAAACAGAAAACAGGTTCAGGAATTTTAATAACTTGGTTCAGGGAAAAAAAAAACCCTTCATATTCACTTGCTTTCAGGAGTTTTCTGTTTATTGGATTGAAGTGTAACGTGTTTCTTCCTACCATTTCATGCTATATGTGTTCTCTTGAAATTTAAATACTTTTTAAAAATTTTAGGTAGCATTATATTGATGTCATATCAAACTCCTTAAATTGACCCTCAAAATACCTCAAAATCTGCCTCTTAGCTATCTTTCTGACTTTGTTTTCCCTCTCTCTTGCCCACTCACTCCTCTGCAGCCACATTCACATGTGCTGGCCTCAGGGATTTGACATGTACTTTTCTTTCTACCTGTAATTCTCTTCCCTCCCGTGTGTCCTTTGTTCTACCCTTTCACTCCATTCAGAACTCTATTCAAATTCAGTCTTCTAAAATTCTGCCACTATGACCCTCTATCCCATTACCACACTTTGTTTTTCTTTATAGCATTTAACACTAAGTGATTATACCTTATTTAAATTTTATATATATATATATATATAAAGGTGCTGTGGACTCCCACATGGCTAACTGTGGTTCAAGTCTCAGACTTGGTGGTTTACTTTCTTACTTTCTCTCTCTCTCTCTCTTTCTCTCATTCTATCCCTCTCTGGTCAAATGAAAAATAAATAAATAAATAAATAAATGGATAAAGTTAAATAAAAAATATATATAATCTGAATAATCTGACTTTCTTCCTGGACCATAAATATTATGGTTTTGGCAATGGTTTGACCCCCAAAGTTTCGTATTTTGAAATTTGGTCCCCAGAGTAATGTCATTGAGTTGTGGTGAAGCATAATTGGCAGTGATTGGATCATGGAGGAATCTACCTCATGCATGGATTAATGCTGTCTGAGATCTAGCACTCATGGGAAGGGGATAGTTCTTTTGAGAGAGGCTTGTTATAAAAGGAAGTTGGCTGTCTCCAGGTTGTTTTCTCTGCTTGTGACCACCATTCTCTCTGTGTCTGTCAATAATGTTATGATGTAGGCTGGCATGATGCCAGTTCTACACCTTTGCACTAAGTCAAATAAACCGCTATTTCTTTCTTTCCCTTTCTTTCTTTCTTCTTTCTCTCTCTCTCTTTCTTTCTTTCTTTCTTTCTTTTTTTCTTTCTGTTTCTTTCTTTCTGTTTCTTTCTTCTTTTTTCTTTCCCTCTTCCTTTCTCTCTCTCTCTGTTTCTGTTTTCTTCCTTGCTTTCTTTCTGAGGGAGATTTTTGCTATAGGGCACATGTGTTTGTCAGAGAGATGGAGACAAAGAGATAAAAAGTGAGATGTTGCCACCCCCCCCCGCCCCATGGGGGATGGTCACACCACAGCCCCTTCTCTTCCATTCTTCTCTTGGGGATTTTGGGCATGCATACACACGTGTCCAGTGTGAGTTTTAAGTCGCTGAATCCAGGACTCAATCTGCAGTCGACTTCATGGAAGTCCAGTGATGTGACCATTATGCCATCTGCTGGTCCCTAAACCTTATTTCTTTATAAGTCATTCAGTCTCAAGTATGTCTGTCAGAAACACAATAGCATACTAAACCAATATGCTTCAAAGGAGCTTTTTTATTTTTTTAATTCACTGCTCTATCCTGTCTTGTCAATAATCCTACCACATTGCACTATTGTCAAATAAAAAGTAAATGTAGGACACTTAGCATGAATTCTGGTCCCTGTGAAGTGGACAGTAGATATTACACTTTGTTGTCTCACACCCTTGTACTATTGATTAGTAACTTTCTCTTGGGTGGCTTGTATATGTACACAGTAGGTATTCATTAAATATGTATTGAATAAAGAGAGAGGTAAATGAATAATGCACTACTATGAGAATTAAGAGGTTTCCTGGAAATGGAATGTAATTTTCAACCTAAACTGGGTCTTAAAGGACACCTTTGATTATTTCTGTAGCACAGGGTTAAAAGGAACTTAATACACATTTACCATATATTCTACCACATTCTCTATTGTTTTAACATCCCAGAAATATCCCAGAAAGTAAGTTCATAAAAACAGAGACTGCTTTTACCTAATTCAAATTTGCATGCACACACACACACACACACACACACTTACTAGCATATATACTCAATATACGTATGTGTATACACACAGTCATATATTTATACTTACTGACTATATATTATATTTAATGACACTTACACTCAATACATTTGTGTTTCAATATGTATATATAATAAGTGAATATCTACAAATAAAAGACAAAGTAATACAAGGTTTAGACTTGAATATGACACTAAAGATTCCAAATCAAGAGGCAAAGCAGAAGTTAGGCTTATTTTGCCAGTGAGTTAGTATTCGAGTTGCCAGTGGGATTCAAATATCATTTGGCAAATTTACAAACTCATTTTTTCTCTACAGAGGAAAGTTGATGAGATTAGTATGTAGACAGTTTAGAATGAGTTTCAAATTAGTATAAGGGTTTATTTTATTATATGTTCATGGAGATTTGGGATTTATCAACTCTTCATAATTGCAAGAGCCAATTCCTTAAAGAAATCTTTCTCTCTCTCTCTCTCTCTCTCTCTCTCTATATATATATATATATACATACACATGCATACTATTGGTTTTGATTCTCTGGAGAAAACAGTCAAATATATTTTCTAGAGGACAAATAGGAAACATCAGTAACAAAATTATTGTTTAAGTTTACTACTTTAATTACAACTCTAATCTTTATTTTTACATAATAACACTTTATAAATTTACTATAATTTACAGTTTTCAAATAGCTTTCACATTAATTTCTTGATTTGTGGTTTATAGAACTTTTGACCAAAAATTAGGACAGAGTGGAATTAATCCCATTTTTAAAATTTGAATAGTATTTTCCAGGGAATTTATCACTTGTTCAAAAATCAACTGGGAAGTAGTTATAGCAATGACATTAGTATTTAAATCTCAGGCTTCATATTGCAGTAATTTTTCCATAGCATATTGCTATATCTTTGAGTATATGAGAATATTAAGTCATGGCAGAAAAAAAATACATGCAGTGTTATATCAGAATATTGCATTACTGAAAGAAAAAAAATCCTATGAACTTTGAAATAAGAAAAATAAAAAAAATAGAAAATGTCAGTTTAAGATTAGAGGGCCACTTCTAATGTCCCAGGGGAACAGCCCTGGATATTTTTGTATTGTTTTAGATAAAAAGAGAGGTTCCATTTTCCCCTTCCTCTGTGCTTGACACTTAGGCTGTCTATTAGAAACAGAGAGAATCAAGCATTGTGATGTTTCAAAGTCTTAAGAAGCAGAAAATGCTAAGCAATATTTTATTGGAAATACATAGAACATTAGGCTATTTAATTATTCACATCAACAAGTGTTGATCCTTAATGTCAGAAATCAGCATCTTGAGTATACTTCTTCTGAGGCAGTCATAATTGAAAAACATCGTAGATGTATCTTGCTTGGTGAAATGCTGCCATGAGACAGTAAAACAAGGTAGTCATAAATAATTTAAACACCATATTTCCCCCCTCCACTTGCAGCCCTAAAATGGACCTTGATTATAGAGTAAACATTAATTACAGGGATTTAAGATGAGCTAGGTTTGAAATCTGTCCATTACCTGCTCAGCAACAGCAGTGAGCCCCAAAGGTGTGTAACATATTTGGAGGTAAACAACAACACTTCTTACTGAAGAGCTGTAAAGTAGCTCAGGTTTGACATTGGCGTTGGAGGTGGTCAGCTGCTCTCAGTGACTGTGCCTGATTCATCTTTTCTTCTCCGCGTCCTGGCCCAGAGTTGGCACGGGGCACAGAAAGCGTGCTCAGGAATTCATTGCTGCAAAAATGAACGGTCACTTCATGCCAGTTACTGAAGTGCTCTCACTGGAATATTCTCTTCCTTTCACACTAAAGGGTAGACTGGGCAGTGGGCACATGCAGGGTTTGCCTCAGGAAATCACAGTGGCTCCGGTGATGCCTTGCTTGAGATCCCTGGCTAAGTGGGGACACCAGAAATTCAGTCCACCAGAGCGCCCTCTATGTATATAACTGAAATGCATTTTAGAATTAGAGACCATTCACCCTCCAGGGCTGTTTGTTAGTAGCCTTCTACACCACCTATAAAGGATGTTTTCTAAATGAATTAGCATAATTAGGCTCTTTTTATAGCTAAGGGAAATTGGGCCATTTTTCTCCCTTTGTGATGCTGATGAGCTTCCCTGCTCAGCGATTGCAGCCTTATTGTGAGTGCACCTCAAAGTGGATTTGATTTGCAGGGTTATTAGGTGACAAATGAATTCCTGTGTTTCTAAAGGAAGGCGTTTGTTGAAATGGGAAGCACATGGCACAAGGAGACCTACTCCTAGAAGCCCTGTGAGGTTCATGTCATTTTCTTCTTTGACCATAATTTCCTGCTCTATAATTGAGGAGATGGGTTTCCATGCTCTTTAGATTTACCTTTAACTAAATGGTCTCATTGTTTGCTAAAGCATTTTCCAGATGAGTGTTAACCCCTACTGTTAGCATTGAAGGTCATGAAATTGGGTATAGAGACTAAGATTTGGAGTAACCTCACCGACCCAGGCACTGTCTCCACCACAAACAACGCATTTATTTGGGTATCTTACAAACTGATCTGTAAAACTGGCAAAATAGTTTCTTCCTCATAATGTTATGAGGATTAAAGTATATGTTGCATTTGAAATTATTAGCTAAAGGTAAGGCTGAGGGTAACTAAACAAATATCACTGATCAGGAGGGAGAAAGA
>NW_006206032.1:437246-457790 GCF_000334495.1 Tupaia belangeri chinensis | reverse complement strand
AGGGAGAGGACTAGACTACTAAACATTGAAAATCAACTGGTCCTTTAACCTTCACAGTTGGAAATGAAATATAATGAAAAAGAATTGATCCCAAGCCTTATGTTGTAGGTGAGTATCACTGACCTTCACACACAAAGTACATAAAGGAGAGTTTTCAATTTCGAGCATTTGGAATATTTTAGAGTAATTTTTCTGTGGATCAAAAAACTTGTCCTTGGCTTGTGGATATCAGAGCAGGCTTGTTTATGTAAACACTTTTTAAAACTTAAAAACATCACAAACCCATATAATTATTCAAGTGAAAAAAAAAGAGAAAAAAACCTATGCATGTGCGTGGGTCACTGTGTTTGTCAGTTGTTATTGTTTTTGAATTTTTGAAAGGATGTACATTCTCAAGTTTCAAAATAATGAAACTTAAGCAGGGAAAAGCCTCTCTCTTGGCCTCAATGACTCATTTTTCTATAATCTCCCCCAAGCTGCCTCCCATTCTTTAAATTTAGCATTTTTTTTGTTAGTTTCTTATATACTTTCCCAGTATTAACACTTATTTTCTCTCTTTTGTTATAATAAAAGGTAGCATATTCCATGCCTTCCTATAATCTGCTTTTTGACTTAATTCTCTATCCTGTTACTCTTTCCACATAGTGGAGCAGGATATATTTTCCAAAATAGTGTCCACAATAGATCTCAGCCTATCTGCTTTTCTCAGACATGCCTCTGACACTCCTCCCATCCAGATATAGGTCAGTGATCCCTCTTTTTGGTGGGCTTGCTGCCATGGAGATGTGATGCTATACAAAGAGGCTAGGACCTAAAGGGAATACAGCTTCCTACTGGCTATTTGTGAGATACTGCTTTGGGAACCCAATCACCATGTTGTAAGGAAGCCTAAGCAAGTACAGGGATGGGCCAAGGTTAAGTGTTGTGGTACCAGCCTCAGCTGAGGTTCTGAAAGCCATCATCAAGCACCAGACATATGAGTAAACCATCCTTCCTAGATTTCTGCCACGGAGTCAACTCCAACTTTCAAGTCTTCCCAATTTAGGCCCTACACTGGTGGGACAAAGACAGGTTGCCCCTATTATGACTTTCTAAATAGTTGACCCAGGAGACCAGCAGTTGGCATAATGGCTATATCTCTGGACTCTCATGTAGTCGACCACAGTTTGAGTCCTGGACCTGGTGGCTTAAACTCATGTTGGGCACGTGTGTGTGTGTGTGTGTGTGTGTGTGTGTGCTCAAGGTCCTGAGAGGAGAATGGAGAAGGGATTGCAGTGTGGCCATCCCCTCTGGGGGGTTGTTTTTTGCTTTCTGTCTCTGTCCGGTGAGCGCGCGCGCCTTATAGCAAAAACCTCTCAAAAAACAAAATAACAAAAAACAAAAAAACAACATGGAAAAAAAAGTTGACCCTGAGAGTTCATGAACTAAATGAAATGGTTGTTTTGTGTCAGTAAGTTTGAGATGGCTTGTTATACAGCAATAATATAGAAATTCCCCATCATTACATATTTACTTATATATAAAATATATTTATAACATATCAAGTAACATTTATTTATACATAAAAATACATAAAACATGTACATTTTATAACATTGTAGTATAAAACTGTAAATAGTATAAAAATAATAATATACAAATTAGTAAATCAGGTATGTATGTGACAGTACTTCAAAAGGTTTTTGGGGAAGTAAAATGATAGTATAAGTTTATTTTGGCACAGAAAAATTTTTGAAATCTGTCTGCAGTTTTTTCATAATATACATTGTTTTCTGAAAATTTTGAAGGCCCCTTATATATTTATACAATTTACAAAATATTTGTTAAAAGTATTGGTTACTATACATTAAATATTACTGAGACTTTTTTTATTGAGAATTGGTGTTGAATTTTTTTCAAAATATTTTCGGATGATCACATGGGTATTTTGGACAATGAGTGCAGTAATATGATGAATTTTAGATTTAAATCATCCTTTTCATGTAATCTCATGGGAATTTGTTCTTATCGTGTAATTGCTTTGTAGAACAATTAAAACCCTTCTTATTCTATTGGAGTCATCTCCTCCTTAATAATTTATTTAAAGTAGCACATGGTTTGTTCCAAATATACTAAATTGCTGAGAGATAAATGTATTCTGATACATTTCTACTGAGGACCTTGAGAGGCTAGCAGGTGGTGTGGTGTGGTGGTTAAGGTGCTGGACTCCCACAGGGCTGACTATGGTTTGAGTCCTGGACATGACAACTTGCTCTCTGACTTTTCTCTCTCTCTCTTTCTTTATGTTGCTCTCTGATCAAATTTTTAAAATGATGAATAAAATTAAATAAAATAATTCTTAAAAAAATAGTAAGGACCAGGACCAGCAGTTAGTGTAATGGCTATGCCACTGGACTCCCATGTAGTTGACCACGGTTCGAGTCCCGGATGACCCAGTGGCTTAAACTCACGCCAGGCGCGTGTGTGTGCATGCCCAAGATCCCGAGAGGAGAATGGAGGAGAAGGGATTGCGGTGTGGCCATCCCCCCGGGGGATGAGCACCTGAAGCATAAATCAAGAAATCAAGTCTTCTGATTTAGTATTATAGTTATGGAATAGCTAGTGGTTTGAAGAAGTCACTTAGCATTTTCATTTATTTTTTTCTTCATTTAATATTGGAAATTTTTATATTAACAAGTTTGTGATTCACAAATATCTTAGAAATGTTTTTCACGAATGTCAAATAAGTAGTTGATGAAAACATATTCTCAATAAATGTAAAAAAGATTATTTCTATTTCCACCTCTGGATCTCTCATTCCCTGGTACTCCTTTAGACCCCAATCATTTTAACACGTCTTATGTTTTGCTTCTTGATTTTTATGGACACTCTTTTTTCTTTGTCTTTTTAGAGCAGATAAACCATATAAGTTATTTACTTAACCTTATTGTCTCATGTGCTCATAATATGTGTGTGAATTTCTTTCCTTTTAATGGAATATTTATTTTTTTCTATTTTATTTTACAATTTCTTTTTTACATTTAATTGTTGTGGGGCATAACATGGATTTTCAAAGTATGCATGCAGTATCTGATAGTCAGATCAGGATAATGCCACACTCACTATTTTCAACAAAGAATGCCACATTTTTTTTGTTTGTTTTTGGAGAGGTTTTTGCTATAGGGCTCGTGCGCTCGCCAGACAGAGAGAGACAGAGAGACAGAAAGCGAGAAATCACCCCCCGGGGGGATGGCCATGTCGCAATCCCTTCTCCTCCATTCTCCTCCTGGGATCTAGGGCTTGAAAAAACATATGCCCAGCATGAGGTTAAGCCACCGGGTCCGGGACTCGAACCGTGGTTGCCTACATGGGAGTCCAGCGACATAGCCATTACGCTAACTGCTGGTCCCAAGAATGCCACATTTTTAGTAAGCCCTCTCACCACATTTTGTAGTAAGTCATCAAAACCCATTTGCCTTGTTGCCTGCATTTTTGTGTCTGTTAAATATTTTTGTTTCTGTTTTCTTACAATTGTTTGCAGAGAGAACTTTTGTGTGGTAAAATTTTTGAAACCCTTGTAGGTCTATTAATATCTTATTCAGCACTCACGATTAAACAATGGTGTTGGTGGATATACAGTTCTAGGTTCAAAATTCTTTCCCTTCAGCAATTTGTGCATATTATTTCATTAGGCACTCGTCTCAGGTGTTCAGCTATTTTTGATGCTGGTCTTAATTTGCTTTCTTATTCTTTATGGATGTTGCTTCTTTTTTCTAGAAACTTGGACATTTTTTTCTTCAATGTTCTTCCCATTTTTCTCCTTTATATCTTTTATGTTTGATTCTGATATATTGTCCCTGATTTTTCTAAAAAACAAACAAACAAACAAACAAAAAACCCAAAAACAAACTACTTTCTCACTCATTCCCAGACATCTACTATATATACCTTATTTTCTTTTGAAATTTTTAATGTCTTTTTGTGGTGGTGGCTGTTTTTGAACTTGCGAGGTCATGTGCACTTGTTGGAGAGAAACAGAAGACTAGGAGAGTGAAAGTGATAAAACATCTTCTGTAGGGGATGGTAATGCTCTTTTCTCCATTTCTTCCTCCATTCAGGACTTTGGGCATGCAAGCACTTGCACCTGGTGAGTCTTTCAGGGTGCCAGGTCCAGAACGTGAACCACAGTTGGCCATCTGGGTTTCAGCCACATTAACCATCATGCCACCATCTGACCCATCTTTTGTTATTCTTAATGACTTCTGAAAGAATTCCTTGATTTGATATTCTAGAAAATTATTTTGTTATTATAGTATATTTATTTATGTGTCTCATCTATATTTCTGTATCTTTTCTATTTTTATTATACACATGTATATGTCTAAGTAAATTTACTTTTTCCATGAGTTGTGAGAGAGAGCCCCTGATAGCCCCAATGCACGTCAAGATCTAACCCCACCCTGGATAGATCTGATCATGGGCTCTTGCATACCTGGTGTACTCAGGAAAATCTCTAGATGAGAACCGGTAACCCTTTCGTGTGGCTCTGCCTTAAAAGTATGGCACTTTACTTCTGCACCATCATCTGACTCCTAGTTCTTTATATTTTGGAGTATATGTTTCCACTTTGTCCTGCTTCATGTTATTTATGTCTTCCTTTAGCTCTTTTAGGGGATTTTTAATGCCTTTTTTTAGTGATAGTTTTTTTTTCTATTTTATTTTATAATTTCTTATTTACATTTACTTGTTGTACATCCGATGGAGTATAATATGGGTTTTCAAAGTATGCATTCAGTGTGCAACAGTCTAATCTAGGATAAAACATATCACAACTGTGTGAAAAGAGCAAACATTGCCAAATTTACGTATATCTATCTATATCTATCTATCATCTATCTATCTATATATATGAAAGAAAAAGAAGAAAGGAAATAAGAATGAAAGGAAGGAAGAAAGTAAAACTCTAGAGCATGCCCCTCATTCAGTGGCATTCTTTGTAAATGGTTACTTTTCAAACTTAAAGTTTCTGGTCCAATGTTTGTGACCCATCCAGCATAGTTGTTCTTTCTCATCACTCACTTTCTCTCTTAAATTGTAGTTGTGCACCTCAATTGTCAGGCTGTTTTTGCCTGTGAGCAGTAAATGGACAAGTTTGGGTTAATCTGGTTTCATGCTTGTTATCATTACAGTATATCTTTCCCGTCCATCTCATTGAAAATGTGATGATGTCAAAGACAAATTGCAGCTCTCCCTGTCATAATGTCATTAGATGCTCTAGTCCTCGCCTGTTATCCAGTACAAGGCTTACTCCCTTTACCTTGAAACCATGAAGGGAATGTGTGTACTTCAAATCTTTCAGCTGTAAGCTTTCTCTAGATGAATACCCTATTTTCACAGATAGCAGCAAAATAAAATATTTTTTTAGAAACAGAATACAAACCTTGTGGGCTTAAGGCCATGACTTTAAACTTCCTTTTCTGAGCTATCTGTTATTGTAGGTTGAATTGATCTCAAGATCTTATGGCTCCATCTAGACCACAAAAAGTGGTGAAGCTGTGCAAAAATAAATAAGTAAATAAACCAGAACAACCAACCAACCAAACAAACAAACAAACAAAAAACCAAAACAGAACAAAATAAAACCCGAGGTTGCATTTTTTTTTTATAATTTAATTGCTAGAGGGTGTGTGTGTGTGTGTGTGTGTGTGTGTGTGAGAGAGAGAGAGAGAGAGAGAGAGAGAGAGAGAGAGAGACAAAGAGCAAGAAAGAGAATAACCCCTGCAATGGGGCATCATCATGCTGCAACTCTTCTTTTTCTACTTTTTGATCATATCCGCCTCCCCACGCATAGGGCTTAACCACTATGCTTCGGGAGCAACTCAGAGGTTTCATTTCAAATATTGTAGAATGCTTGCTTACCTAGGTCCATGGCCAGCTACTCAAGATAAAGATGATAGGGCTCTTACTTAAAAGGCAGGAAAAAGTGCCATGCCAGGTACTAAATTAAAAGAAACTTTTTCCTTTCTTGGTGGTCTCACTCTCTCTTTACTTATCATGTGTTTTTTTAATTTACTATCTGTCTCATGAAATATGAAAAAAAGAAATGTTATACATTTTTTTCTTTTATCTCTAAGACCCCTACTCACAGTGTTAGAAAACCCCACAAGCTCCTGTCAACACACGCATCCAGTGCCTCAGCTCCCACATCTGACCATAAAAATGACATTTTAAGGTATTAGTGAAGGGCCAGCTCCATAGACTAGTGGTTAAAAGAGTCAGATCTCACATTGCCAACCACAGTTTCAAATCTCTCCCCTGGTGGCTTGAAAAGCACATCAGGCATATTTGTGTGTGTGTGTGTGTGTGTGTGTGTGTGTGTGTGCCCTGATTTCCGATAAGACACTGAAATGGAGGAGCAGGGATTGTGGCTTGACTATGCCCTATTGTGGAGTGCTTTTTTCTCTGTGTCTACTTCTGTCTCTTTAAGACAAATGCATGTGCCCTTTGGCAATTAGAAACTTAGCCTATATTTTACTATTTATCTTTGTATTGGTGTGCAATGCAATTTAATGCAAATATTAAAACTTCAAAGGCATATGTTACTATCAGCAAAATGACACAGGTCACATTTCTCAGTATCTATAGTGAATATATGTTTTTCTTACAAAACCAGGAAATACTGCACGAAAATAACTCAACTTTTTATTTTACTTGATATGGGCACATTCCACCACTAGTTTGTCTTTGGCTGAGTAAGAAAGGACTGACATGTAATAGACTATTGGTAGGTAATAGGAGAAAAAAAAAGGATACAATAGGCTTCTTTGTCATTGTGTCTCTTAGAACTCCTTTGTCCTCTTTCTGTGTTTCAAGCAAGTTCTGGTTCTAACAGAAAGCGTGGTCTCTCAGCTGTGAGTGCCATTGCTCACTTAGTCAAAGCTTACCTTATACTAGCTCTATTCGTCTGTTTACTAAAAAAAATGCCAGCAACTTGGGAGTGTATAAACAACAGAAATATATTTCTCATCGTTTCGGATGATGGAAGTTTAAGATCAATGTACTGATAGATTTGGCATCTGGTGACGATCCATTTCCTGGTCCATAGATGGCATGTCATTGTGTCCTCAAATGGCAGAAGGGACAAATGGCTCCCTTGGACATCTTATATGAGGGCACAAAACTCATTCAGGAGGGCTCTCCTCTTATGATCTCACCAGTTTCTGAAAGTCTCACCTCCTAATATCATCACTTTGAGAATTAAGTTTTAACATATGAATTTTGGAGAGACACAAACTTTCAAGCCATAGCACTGGTTTTGAATCTGGCTTAACACCTGATAGGGAAAATATGCATATTGTACTTAATGGCTTCTGCTCATAACCATGCTCCATTGTCACATTTGAATTGATTTTAAAAACTTAAGTTCAAAGTCAAAATTTTAAGACAGTGATTGCAGAGTTTTAATTTAAGCACAGAGGACCAGCTGATGGTATGGTGGTTCTAAGGCAGTTGGATCTCATATGGCTAACTATGTGGTTCAAGTCCTGAACCCAGAGGCTGGAGAAACATGCCAGGCACATGTGTGCATGTGCCTAAAATCCAAAAAATAGGAAGAAATGGAGGAGAAGGATTCCAGTATGACCATTCTCCACGGGAAGTGATTTCTCACTTTGTCTCTCTATTTTTGTCTCTTTCCATCTAATATATGCTTCCTCTGGTAGAAAACAAAAATAGAAATTAAAACCAGGCACTGAGCCCTTGTGAATGTGGGATCCTGTGGAACTGCACAAGTAACAGGTAACTTTGTCTCCCTTTCCTCTTTATTCACAGGAATCAGCACCATTAGGCACTGGGGACCTTTGCTCCAGGTCCTGCCACTGCCAGGAAGCAATAATTAAGCAAGGGCATAATTGTCACCCAGATCTATGAAGCCAGCTCTTCTTGTGCCATCTTCAAGGATTTTTCCGCTTTCAGCACCACCAAATGATAATGCTATTGCTACCTAATGACAAAGGAGAAACACCTGAGGTGACAAAGAGCTCTGAGATGAAAGGTTAGAGCCACCAAGGAGTGATTTCACCAGCTCCTTCTCTGAGGTGAGTGCTGGGCATGCATTTTATGACCTGGTAAGAGGAAAGGCATTGGGCTGCTGGTGATTGCTCTGAGATGCCATTCAGGAGTTCTGTGCTCTGGTTCCAGTTCTGCTCTCAATGGGCAGATAATTTCTCATTTTTGGCTGTGTAAAGGGGCCAGCAAATGTTGGCTGATTTGCTCCTTAGATCTTCCAGCAAACTAGGACAGTGTTTATTTGTGCTTAACTTTATTTTTATTCTGTAAATCAGCGGTGGCTGCAATCCTTGATGCATGACTATGTGGGTCTGTAAGAACATATTTTTCTGCTAGAGAAATTATTGCATGGTCCATTTTACACTTGTGCTTATCAGACATAAGCATAACTCTCTGAAAAACAGGAGGATGAATGGAAAGGAGGAAGGAAACAGACAGACGCCTGAAGGTTACTTGGCCTTTAACAAAGTAGGCTGGCTGTTTGGTCAGAGCTCCATGCTAGGGATGCTGATCCATACAGATCCATAAAGAAATTCCACACATTTCAGAGTACTTGGCCATGGCTGGGGAATATATTAAAAGAAATTCCACACATTTCAGAGTACTTGGCATAGCGGGGGAATATATTAAAATTGACAGAAGATTCTTCTTGATTCTCCCAAGTATTCTCACTCTGAAACACTTGTTTTTAACCATGCTCCTTATCTATATCGACAACAGTGTTTCTTAAATGTTAGCCATTTTTGGCTCACTTCCTGGCCAGGAAAGTATAACTTTATATTTAAGAGTGGAGAAGTTCAGGAAGCAGCCTAATTTTTTCTCTTTAACTCCAAACTCACACAGAAGATTGGTACTTTCTTGACATTTCATTAAAATGTGGGAAGCTTCCATAGTTCTCCTGGCTTCTGGATATAGTAAAATATAAAAAAAAAAATCTGCTGGTCCTAGTTGGTCACAAGAACAGTAGTTAAAATAAATCTTCCAGTGTAATAAAAATTATTTACTTAATTCCAAGTTCACATGTCTTGTTACTTTAGTTGGGGACATGCAGGGGTGGGTGTTGGAATATATTTTTCCCTCTTCATTTTTTCCATACCCATCCTCTTCGACTTCTCTTTATCAGGTTATTATTAAGAGGCAGCCTTGACTTCAATAATGTCAGGAGGAGGAGATGGGGGAGGTACATTGTAGAAAATGTTTTTGTCGACTGATACTCTTCTGAGCATGCACGTCTCCTTTTCTGGGCTTAGTAGTTGCCTATCGCTGATGTTCTTTCATAGGATACTTTTCCTAAGTCTGTAGAAAATGGCAGTTTTCCAAAAGAACCCACTTTTTAGGAAGGGATGAGGTATCTCCTTGGACTGGTCATTTAAATTTCTTTGCTCTGTTCTTGGTATCTAGCTATCTTCTTGAGCAAACACCCAAATTGTTTTAGTTCAATTTTTTTTCTTTATTTCTTTTTTTTTTTTAAAATTACATTTAATCACTGTACATCCTTACAGCATGGAAAATGTTGTTTTTCCCAGCATAAATGCAGTGCATATTACTCAAGTCAAAGATATTACCATATACATTATCATTAACAGGTAATTTTTCATTTTTGTGTATGATATTTTTTCCCCCCTGAACCTCTTCCTCTCACTCCTTGTTACCCACTCCCTCCTGTACTGTCTCTCTTACCTACAGTTGCCCTCCCTGCTGTTGTACCTTGGTTCTTATTTAGTACCTTGGCTCATAATGTTTTGCTATTGGCCCTTGGGGTTTAATCCTACTTCAATGTCTTTTTACATTTCAGTGGAGAAAATGAAGTCAGAAATATAGCATACTTGTTAAAAGCATAAACTTGTCACTCCTCCTGCCATTGCAGCTCCTCAGACCAGTGTCACTTGTGTCACATGACTTCCTATAACCTCTTGTCAGTTGTTTGCCACCTTGTCCTTCAGAGACCTAGGCGTTGGCTCCATGCGCTTTAGGGCAGGTGACACCCAGCATCCTGGGGGGTTCAGGAGCTTGTGGTGCACTGGTGTCTTCCACCCATTTTGTGTCCTGGTCCTCCTCTGGGGGCTTTGGCAAGGGTTTCAGTGCTGGCTATGTAGATTCCCTGGTCAGCTCCGACGTGTTGCTGGTGGGCAATGAACAGGTCACCATGCAGAGCCTCAACAATTGCCAGGCCTCCTTCCTGGACAAGGTGTGTGCCCTGGAGAGGCTAATGGTGAGCTGGAGGTGAAGATTGGTGACCTGTAGAGCAGCAGGGGCCCGAGCCTTCCCACTACTATGACCATTACTTCAAGATCATCAAATACCTGAGGGACAAGATTCTTGGTGCCACCTTGGAGAACTCCAGGATTATCCTTCAGGTTGACACACCAAGTTAGAAATGGAGCAGGCCTTGCACATGAGTGTGAAGGCCAATATCAATGGTCTGTGCAGGGTGCTAGATGAGCTGATCCTGGCCAGGACCAACCTGAAGATGTAGATGGAAGGCCTGAAGGAGGAGCTGGCCTATCTGAAGGAGAACCATGAGTAGGAGACTAATGCCTTGAGGGGCCAAATGGGTGGCCATGTCTGTGTGGAGGTGTATTCTGCTCTGGGCATCAACCTTGCCCAGATCCTGAATGACAAGAGAAGCCAATATGAAGTCATGGCTGGATGAAGGATCCCAGAGCTTGGTTCACTAGCCCAATCGAGGAGTGGAAGCGGAAGGTGGCCAGCCACATGAAACAGCTCAAGATGAGCAAGTCTCTGGTCACCAACCTGGAGCATACCCTCAAGGGTATTGAGATTGAGCTGCAGTCACAGCTGAGCATGAAAGCCACCCTGGAAGGCACACTGGCAGAAGCAGAGGCCTGCTTTGGAGTGCTGCTGGCCCAAATCCAGGCACTAATCAGCACCATGGAAGCCCAGCTGGTGACATGGGTGCTGATACCGAGTGGTAGAATAGGAGTACCAGTGGCTCATGGACATCATGTTGATCCTGGAGCAGGAGATCACCACCTACTGTAGCCTCCTGGCACACTACAACCACCTGCCCAACCCCAAGAGCCTCTGACATGGCTGGCTACTGGGCTCCTGGGCTCTTAGACTCCTGCCCTCCGGCAGAGGGATTCTCTAAGTAGGCATTGGGAGGGAAGGGACCCTTATACTGGTTCTTCCTCTGACCTGACAATAAAACTTTATGTCCCAAGGGAGGGAAAAAGCAAAAACAAAAACACATAGACCTGTGGTCCTGGTTCTACAACCGAATAACTGCAACATTGAGTAACTTAGTTTCTGAGCCTTGATTTCTTTACATGTGAAGTGGAATGATAATATTTACTTCAGAGACTTGTTGTCAATGAGTTTATAAAAGATTTGTCATGCACTCAGCTGTCATGGGATATTATACCTGACCTACAGATTCTCGGTAGTCATATGGGCCTGGATTTACCCAGTGCTATGAGAAGATGCAAGTGGTTCTGTATTAGATTCACCACTATATGCTCTGAAATTAATATGAAACCAGTCTCAAAAATACTACAGCTAGCCATTTAAGAAGAGTTTCTTATTTGATGAGTAATGTTCGCAATTTTCACGGTCTTCATATACAATTTCTCATGCCTCTTCGAGATACCCCAGCAGAGCAGGCATAAGACAATATTCCATTCCCCTATTTACAGAAGAAATGTTTTGATGCAGTAGGGACAAAGGCCATAACAATAGCAGTGAACCCAGAACCCAAGTCATCTGATTTCCCAGTACTTTGTAGCTTGCATCTGCTGTCATAGCTTCATTTGCCAAATGAGCTTAGAGCTCCACATTAAAGTGAAAGGGATGCTATTCCTTGTGGTAGCAGTCTAGTTGGAGGCCTTAGGATAGAGCAGTTTCTTGGCTGGGTTTTCATCTATAGCAAGTCCAGAGTGAGTGTACAGGATGCCGCCATCCAGTACAGGCCTGCTTGGTTCCATTAGGGTGCTGCTTTTTTTTTCTTTTCTTTTTTTCTTTATTTCAGATAGAATTGGTTTCTCTAAAATTCACACGGTTGACATGCCAATAAAGAGCAGAACATGTTGACATCCAGCTGTTGCTTTCATTACCAATTTGTTTTAATTGGTCTCACACTGTTTTCCCCTCACTTTTTTGTGCAGTGTTGGTTTAACTCTGTCTGAAACCAGCTTGGCTTGAGCTGTAAACCTTTTATGAGGGGAACTTGCTGATGTGTGGAAAGTCACGGGCAGCTGGCCGGGCCTGGCTGGCAAGTCTGGAACATTCCAGGCCTGACCTTAACCCTTCAATGATTTTGTTTTTTCTTTCAAAATCTCCTATTTTAAAAGGTGGTCCCTAAAAATTTAAAGAAAGATCTATCTCTGGCTAAACCTCTACCAACATTTACTCTTAATGTGTAAGTATATACTGTGAAACTGAGAATTTGGATAAGCTTGAACCAAAGGGTATTTGGCAATTATTGCTACTGCAGTGGAAGGGACCACTTATAATTTGAATGCTCATAAATAGGACATTTTGTTCTAGTCAGTGTCACTAATTAACAACTGAGCAGCAGCTCAGTGCGGAGAGTGTATGTGGAGGAGGACAGGAGTCCAGATGGTGGGCTGTGATCCTGAAGTTTGGGCATCAGTCAAGGCTACAAGGAGATTACAAGGTGAGCAGGAGGGAGGTGGCAGCCAATGTTTGCAAAGGCTTTGTTGGTGCCTACTGCTAGCAACTACGGAGTGTACTAAGTAGTGTGAGACAATAGTTTTATTTATTTACAAAGAGCCATGAGTGACAACTTATTTAAATCCTATAGCTTGGTTTTGATTTTTAATCATACTCAAGTTGAACACACACACACAAACACACACACACACACACACACAGTAAAATCAGGATGTAGGTCTTTTTTGTTGTTGTTGTTATAGGGCGCGTGCGCTTGCCAGACAGAGAGAGAGAGACAGAAAGTGAGAAATCACCCCCCAGGGGAGATGGCCACGCTACAGTCACTTCTCCTCCATTCTCCTCTTGGGATCTTGGGCACGCACGCACACGCACCCGGCGTGAGTTTTAAGCCACCAGGCCCGGGATGCAAACCGCGGACTATGTGGGAGTCCAGCGACGACATAGTCATTATGCTAACTGCTGGTCCCAAGGGTGTAGGTCTTTTTTAGTAACTAATCATTTGCTTGGATGTTTGATCAATATTTAGTAAGCTACTATCATCTTCTAAGTCCTATTACCACTATTCTAGGATCCTGTTGAAATGAGGCCACTAGTGTCAAGGAATCTTAAAATCTATTAAAAGAGATACACTATCATAAGAAATTTTAATATAGTATAGTATGTGGTAAATTTCACAAAGGTAAAAAGAAGTCATAGGAAAAAAAGATTTCTTCTGAAGGATTTTTTTAAGACATCAACATCAGTCCTTGTGATAAAAGAAAAGTAGATTTTATTGTGTTAGATGAAAATTCCTACGATATGTCATAGTTTATAAATTGACCTTGGCCTGTTCTGGTAGCAACTGCATACTTCACTCCTGAAAATACTGAAAAATTATCTATGTATCACCTTTGGCACACTCTCAGAGGTAGGTTGCCAAGGTTGAAATGCTGATCACACAAAATATTACAACTGTGTGAATCTACATAACTTAGAAATGAGAGTGGAGATTTATTTTTATTGTTTAATGGTCACCTTTTGTAGAAAAATCTACATATGGAGTCTACCTGTTGTGGACCCCACTGTTAAGACACTCTCCTCTGCAAGATGAGACCAAATGGGAGGCCCATATTCAATTCCATGTCCCTAAACACCAGGTGTGGTGGTGTTCACCTGTAATTCTGTCAATTCAGGGAGGCTGAGACGGGAGGATCACAAGCTCAAGGCTATCCTGGGTAACAAATCTATCAAGACCTTGTCTAACATAGAGCTCAGCATGGCAGTGTATGCCAATAGTCCCAGATAATAGACTAGTAGGCTGAGGCAGGAGGACCTTGACTTAAAAACGAAGCAGAACAAAACATAAACAAAAATTGCATATAGGCAATGATAAATTCTTTTTTTTTTGTTGAGATTTTTGCTATAGCATGCATGTACCCCCCAGAGAGACAGAAAGCCAGAAATTATCCCCCAAGTCCCAGTGGAGATGGCAATGATGCAATCCCTTCTCCTCTGTTCTCCTCTCAGGATTTTGGGCGTGCACACACACACATGCCTGGCATGAGTTTGAAGCCTCTGTGTCCAGAATTTGAACTGTGGTTGACCATGTGGGATTGCAGAGATGTAACCATTATGCCATCTGCTGGCTCCCCCCAGCAATGATTAATTCTTGGAATCTGACAATGGTACAATTGTACAAAATTTCATGGGAATCAAATAAATTACTAACATAAACATATTATAAATTTAGGTTTTGTAATGCTTTATTTTATTTATTACATTAGCTCTTCTTACACTGTATAGCTTTCCTTTCTCAATTTTTTTCTGTTTACTTGGTATATTTATACATTGTTAACCAACATTTAGTCTGAGAACTTGATACTAGGTAACAAAACGGATCACATGTGATTCAGTGATTCTGGAATCCTAAAAGACATCACAACTAATTAGTTATAGGTTTCAATTTTAAAACTAATCATTTCAAAATAGTAAAAGAGGAAAAAGCTAAAAATTCCTTTTATCTTTATTCAGAAGTATCTTAACAATATGCATGTAATACAGTAAGAACTCATGATTTTCTATCTGCTGCTGGTGAATTATATAGCACTATACAATTTGGAGTGGAGAAAGGAATTGATTTTTCTGGAGTAACTTCTGAGCCAAGAGTTGTAAAGAAAAGAATATAAGACCTGATTTTCCTGCTATCCTCATGAAGGAGTATTTTGGGCAAGGAAATTCTGGACGCACTATAGTGGGACAGAGCGATTTGAGTCCCTAACACTGCCCTCAAGTTCAGTGGTTATGGGAGGTACTCACACAATTCAGAAGAGCAATTATACTCACAATTATGGTTTGTCATAATTATATGCTATAGATTAAAATCAGCAAAGGGAGATTACACATAGGGTAGAGTCCAGGAGAGACTGTGCATGAGCTTGCAGTCTTCTTTCCCAGTGGAGTTGTACAGATAGTACTTAGTTTTTCCAATGATGTATGAAACACATATGGAATATTGTCACCCAGGGAAGTTTACCCAATCTTTGGTGTTCATGGTTTTTATTGAGGGTTAATTCTGTAATCATGAAGTGCCCACATGGATGACTTTAGTTACTGAGTCTGTAGTTACTTTAGAGAACAAATAGATATCATGTAGCCCAAGGCTTTCACCATAAATCACATTTTGGGCAAAAATTGGTGTGACCCAAGGCTCCAGGTAAACAAAGATACTATTAGTCAGGGCTTAGAGGGTTTAGAGCTTACTTTCCACAAGTCAGTCAAGGACTAGACTTTTCTTTGGAATATGTAGCATTTGAACATCCCAGAACCATTGAGTCAACACTTAACAGCAGTTGGCATTCCCAGAGGAGGGTCCTTACACCATTGCACCTTCTCATAAGACACTGGTAAGAATAGTTTTGCCTATGGGAAGATCATCAGGTTACTGAGGTAACGAGTAATTTGGTTTAGGTTTCAGTTGTTAACTGAAGTTTTCAAGAAAACCAGCTGCCTTCCCTGTAGGAAACTTTGGAGCCTTCAGGACCAGAATTTGGTTGTAGTCTCCTCCAGCTAGGAGAAGGAAGAGCCCTTGGTCTCAGTCGCTGGCAGCCCAGACAACAAGAATGAATACTGAACATATCTGAAAAATAAATCCTCTGTAGGGAATTTTATATCCCCATGATTTATTCCAGTATATATACATAGACTGATTTGGGGAAATTAAAATACCCTTCCTGAAGCAAAATGTAGACCAGTTAAAAAGAATGGGAAAGTTAGTATTTACAGAATAAACTGAAGTTGGCTTAACTGCCTGTCTTTCTTTTGAGAATACAATGAATGACATTTCCTTCCCTTCTCATTTTCTTCCTTTCTTTGCTCCTTTCTTCCTTCCCTCACCAATATACTAGAGCTATGGAATGCATTGATAAGCACTTTATTATGATAAGTACTTTATCAATATAACAACTAGTCATAGCCACACATAGAACTCTTGCTCTTCTATGTTATAGTCGACATCTTTGTATAGATGTTCTTCCTTTTGTAATTTGTTCTCTTACATATCTCATCAAAAACTCTGAGGAAGATTCCATTTTTAAAGCTCAAGGTCAATGTACAAAAAGGCAGGGGGGGAGATATGACTTGAACTTTTATAACTGTATTTCTCCAAACCTGAAAACTTTCATTCTATTATAGAGGTCTAGATGAACGCATGATGTAGTGGTCAACTGAAAATATCAAAATTATAAACTTCCCTCAATTATCTTGAAAATACATTAGTACTACAAAGACTTTAATTTGCCTATAGCTCAGTGGATTGAGACTAGGTGATTATTCATACTTTGCCCAAACCCCTTGGGTATGAAGGATAGGTAAAACCAAAGCAATGTGACACATTTGGAAGTTTCTGAGTTGACTCTCAGATGTGAGAGAAACCTTCCAATACTATGATTAAAGAGAAGGAGTGCTTCCCAGTACTCTGACTTTATTTTTGTTGAGGCAAGATAAAGCTTTGTAAATGTGGCCTAAGGATAATATAAAAGTCATTCTGATTACAGAGAACTTGTTAACTGTAATAAAATCCTGGGACAAGTCTTTGGCTGGGCATGATATTCCCTAAGGAGCTGAGTCATATTCAGTGAATGCTGCCAAATATTTTTTGAGGTTGAATTGCTCAGGGTATCATTATCAATGGATTTTCATCTCTTCTTTTTGAATCAATGATTTCCTTTGTTGTATTTAGGCTTCTTTGTATTCTTTTGACACTCATAACAAAAGATGGCTGATTTAGAATTGTTGTTTGCTAGACAAATCTAACATCAGGTGAGTCATTCTGCCCATTAACCACCTCTGCTCTTCACTTTTGTGTGCAGTGTGCTTGCTTTGGTAGAGTTTACCTCATCCTGTGTTGGGCCTGATTTCCACTTAAAAAATATATGTTTGCTTTTAATCCTCAGGAGTTCTTCTGTCTCTTTTTCTCTTTGTAACAACTCACTTCTATTCTTCCCACAGCCATCTTGATCCAACATTTTATTTAGGACTTTTAAATTATCAAGGCAAAAAGCAGGAAGAACGAGTTTCAGAATGAAAACCTTGGCCCTGTTACCACAAAATCTATTGCCAAGATTTTTCCAAACCACTTAGGTATAACAATTGCTCGTTTTTATTACTTAAGCTTTGCCATTCTGCCTTTTCAATAACTATGCATCAGATATGTACATGTACCATATATTTTTATATCTTTTACTTCACTTTTATTATGTCAATTACTGAAAGGTCATTCAAATTTTTTTTTTTCTGAACCAACTTATCTGAAAGGCAAGTGCTACTAGAAATTTGTTCAAAAAAGAAAGACTGGTTCATTTTCTTTTTTAATGAAAGGCAAGTGATTAACTATAGTAACCAGTTATGTTTTCTTAATTGTAGAAATGGAGAACATATGTATATGGTAAACTCTCTTTGAGTAATAAGAGAGTCACATATTAATAATGTCAAAATAGTGAAGTTAACAGATGTCTGTGGTGATAATTATAGTCTTTATTATTGAGTGTTTCAAATATTAATTATATTAGATTTTAAACTCAGCGACTGCTATAAATTATGGACTTGATATATTTTACTGGAAAAATATAAGAAAACTAAACTTTACTTCTGAATAAGGATAGGATAGGGACCAGCAGATGGCATAATGGCTAACAATCTCGAGCCCCCAGTTGACTATGGTTCGAGTCCCAGACCTGGTGGCTTAAACTCATGCCGGACATGTGCGTTGTGTGCCCAAGATCCCGAGAGGAGAATGGGGGAGAAGGGATTACGGCCTGGCCATCCCCCCTGGGAGGTGATTTCTCGCTTTCTGTCTCTCTGGTGAGCGCACACACCCTACAGCAAAGTAAATAAATAAATAAATAAATAAAAATAAGGATAGGATAAAAAGAAGCAAATACTTGAATTACCTGGGTGGATCTAGTTTATAGCATGTGTGTATGGGAGACACGACCATGGTGATACTAGTAGATAAACTCTGGAATGAAGCAACTCTTATTCAAATGTCTAGTTTCTCACCTGTTGTCTTAAAGATGTTTTGGTTGATTGCTAAACTCTTAAGTCTATTTTCTTTGATCAATAAAATGGGAATGATATTCTCTTCCTTTCAGAGGATTCTCATGAAAATTTTCATGTAAAGAGTTTAACAAGATGCCTAGCACTTGTTAAGTCTCAAAAAATACTTTTTTTCCCTTCTTATAGGCCAAATCAAAATGATTTTGTGACACTACTTTTTTTAAAGAGAGATTTTTATTATAGGGCACGTGCAAAAGAAATAGGTAGAATGCAAGAAATCACTCCCCAGGGGGATGGCTGTGCCACAATCCCTTCTCCTTCATTTACCTCTCAGTATTTTGGGCACACATGCATCTGGTGTAAGTTTAAGCTGCTGGCTCTGGGACTCGAACTACCAACTACATAGGAGTCAAGCAACATAACTATATGCCATCTGCTGGTCCTGTAACACAATTTTTTTAACAAGTGAATTTATGGAGAACTTCAGGGATACATTTTAGA
Organism: Tupaia belangeri chinensis; assembly: GCF_000334495.1. Taxonomy (NCBI): domain Eukaryota; kingdom Metazoa; phylum Chordata; class Mammalia; order Scandentia; family Tupaiidae; genus Tupaia; species Tupaia belangeri. The sequence continues at coordinate 439,058 of NW_006206032.1, read as the reverse complement.
AGATTGTCACTCATCAAAGAAGACACATGAAGGTATTTTTAAAAGATGTTACTGTTTCTCAAAGGTTATATAGCTAGAAATTTTTAAGAGATGGCCACTTCTGATAATATCTTTCTTTTCCCCCATTTAATCACATCTTTACAGTGTACAACATTTCTTATTCCAGCACAAATACTATGCATGTGAGTCAAGCCAAAGATATTACTCCATAACTTAACAGCAAAGAGCCTTTCATTTTTTTTTTGTCAATTAAATATACTTTTACTTGTTTTTTTCCTTCCTCTTTCCCCTCTCTCCCTTCCGTACTAAACTTTTTTCCCATATTTTATTGATTCATAAAATACCTTAAACTAAAAATATGGACAAAGTTGGAATCTAGTTATAATTGCACTGTAATTTTCTTTATTGATTCACAAAATTTCTTAAGTAATCTAACTACTTTCAATAGCAGGTTCAGCTGGTATATACATATCTGTGAGTACATGTCTGACTTTAGGCACGAAACTCTGAATAGAATGAATATACTATAAAGTAGCACCTAGCTGATGCTATGTAGCTTAATATAGTCATTAACTAGGTATTTTAAACATATTTTTTAATTTCAAGAAAATCAGTTTTATCAAAGAAATGCTAAGGAACTTTGCCTAACACTTGAAAGCCAGGAAACAGATTAGGATTCTGTTCAAGTCATAGGTACATGAACCTAGGGGCAGCTCAAGACAGGACAAAAATCCTTAAAACTGGAAAACAGAGCCTAGAAGAAAAATCAGCAATGTTTCAGTAAAAAGTCATAAAATGCTATTTCACCAGTTTAGTCTCATGTATTTAATCTATCTACTGTTGTGGTTTTATCTTCCTGATTAAATTCTGGGATATAATATTCAACTCCAGACTTGTCCCTACGATTAAGTTGGCCATTTTCTTAGTTTTGAATTTTTATTTCTGTGTGTCTGTATTTAATTTTCCTGATATAGCACTCCTTTGAGAACTTCTTGGAGATTTGGCCTGGTGTTGGTAAATTCTTTCAGGTTTTTTAATCTGAGAATGTTCTTGTCTTTACTTCCCATATGAAGGATAACTTTTCTGGGTACAGTATTCTTGGTTGGAATTGCTTTTCTCTTAACACTTTGAATATATTTTCCCACTTTTTCCTCGCTCTCAGTGTTTCTGATGAGAGGTCCGCTGTTAGCCTGATGGGATATCCTTTGTAGGTAACTTGAAATTTCTCTCTTGCCAATCTTAGTATTTTGTCTTTTTCTGTGGTTTTGGACAATGTGGCTATAATGTGTCTTGGCGAAGACAAGACAAGTTGTTGGGTTTGTTCCATTTGGGGTTCTTTGTATTTCTTAGAACTGAATATTTGAATGCTTCTTTAGGTTTGGAAAGTTTTCTTGCAGGATTTCATGCAATAGATTATCAGTGCCCTTGTAAGTTTCTTCACCTTCTTGTATACCAGTTATCCGAAGGTTTGGATGTTTGATGGTATCTAGGATTTCTTGTATATTATTCTCATCTTATTTTGTAATTTTCTGTCTTTGAGGCGGATTTTTCTAGGCCAGTGAGTCTATCTTCTACATTTAAGTTTCAATTTTCTGTATGATATAATCTGCTTTTAATACTTTCAAGGGATAGGGAACCAGCAGTTAGCGTAATGGCTATGTCCCTGGACTCCCACGTAGTCGACTGCGGTTCGCGTCCCGGACCCGGTGGCTTAAAACTCACGCTGGGCGCATGTGCATGCGTGCCCAAGATCCCGAGAGGAGAATGGAGGAGAAGGGATTGCGGCGTGACCATCCCCCCTGGGGGGTGATT
>NW_006206032.1:431647-437193 GCF_000334495.1 Tupaia belangeri chinensis | reverse complement strand
AAAAGAAAAAAAAAAAAAAAAAAAAAAAACCAAAAGACAAACAAAAAAAAAAAACCACCTCTCCAAAAAAAATATATATATATATAAATACTTTCAAGGGATATTTGGATATTTTGACCTCCTGTATTATATCCTTCATCTCTAACAGGTCCATTTGATTCTTTTTTATACTGTGTACAGATACCTCAAACATTTTTTTTCCCCAGGACTTGGTTAACACTTCTACATTAAAATGATGCAAAACTTTCAAGGTCAGCATCCTTTTCAAATACCAATATATCATTTCCTCAAAAAGATTAAAGCTTTTGTCTAGAAATAATGGTGAAATATTGATACATTTTTGTAGGTGCAAACATAACTCTGACTCTTTTGACAATTGATTTAAAGTCTTTGATAAGTAAGTCCAGTGTCTGAATTTCCTGAGGTGTGGCTTCTGTCATTCTTTCCCTCTATGAATGGGCCGTACTTTCCTTTTTCTTTGTATGTTTTGTGATTCTTTTTGTTAAAAACTGGACAGTTGAGTATTATGACATGGTTATTCTGGCAATAAGATTCCCCCCCCTTATCTGAGTTTGTTATTCTTGAGTATTATAGTCATATGTTTGTTTAATTACTTTTGTCGGCTATTTTTTAATAATGACTATGTTCCTTGACATGTGAGCTTTGTTCCTTTAGCTTATAGGCAGCTAACGTTTTGACAGAATTTTTTGGACCACCAGTGACTAAAACAAATCAACAAATGCAAACAAAACCTTTCCCATCTTTGTGGATAGATACTGTGCCACTTCTTTGACACAGCCAGGCTATTTACAACTGTGCCTTCGCCTTCATTTCCTGCTTTATGGAGCATAGAGACCTGGCAAAGGTGGAAGCTTAAAGTCTTCAGAGGTTTTTTGTGAGTATTCATTCTGCCTCGATCATTAGCATGGCTATATATTGTATGACTCCATTAAACCTTCTATCCCCAGGTGACGGTGGACTTCTTGTTCATCTTACAGTGCTTTTGAGCAATGCCTAAATCAGGTGAAACAGACATGAATAACTTGAATCAGTGCTTGAGGTAGTCCTCATTTAGGCTAAACCAGACAAATGCAATAATTTCGGTTAAGATCTTCTCTGCTCCTGTGGAATATTACATGGGAATGCAGACTGCCTTCTTCAGGATTGTTCCAACATGGAGAGAGGTTGGAACAAGACAAGTACAAGTATCACAAAGGTTTGCTTCTTCTTTCAAGTTGCTCTTTTTCTTGATTCAGCATTTTGCTCAGTTGCTATAAGCTTTTGATTGTTTTCTAGAGTTTGGACAAAGTTGGTCCTAATAGTTCCTGTCTGTTTTTTGGTGTTTCTGTGGAGTGACAGGAGTTTGAGCCACCTTTTCTGTTGTTTTTCTAATATCAACCCTCTCTCTACATTAAAGTGGGTCTACTTAACATCTGGACAAATTATAAATGTATTTTACATATTTTTCACCTAAAAGAATATCTTGATATTTCTTAGGGGTGATTGCTAAAGCTAACATTACTGAATCTAGCACATAATGTAGAAGGACTTATACCAATGGGTCTGTGTTGTATTTAAAGTCTTTCTAGACTTATCAGTGATACAAATCTAAAATCACATTTGAAAAAGCATAGTTTATTACATATACTGGTTATTCATTCTTCTAGGAAAAGGATATTGAGGGCTTAAAATATTCCAGGAATTGTACCAAGAGATGCTGGGTTTCAAATACATCCTGCTCTGAGCTATTTAGACATGCCAAAAAGCAATGAAAGTACAATGTGAAGATTGTGATAAACAAAGTATTTATAAAGAACTAAAGGAATCTAGAAAAGTCAGAGTAGATAACTCTTTGGTGAGGATATCAGAATTTCAAAGAAGAAAAGACATTTAGTCAGCGCATAGGAGATGAGTTGAGGGTTAATAGGCAGGCATTCATGAGGAGATGATGTCATATCCCACCTGAAATACCATCCTGATGGGATAAACAGCATGCACAAAGTCTTAAAAATTTTAAGGAGAAAACATACCATGTAAGTTGTCTAAAAATAAAGTGGATTTAAACTTAAAAAAAGAAAAGTAAAGCATAGACTATTACAGGAAGAGAAATAGTGTTATTGAGAAGAAGAATAAACTTGTGAGAGAAGATGCAAAAAGACTAGAAATAGACAGTTGGGTTATGGCCAGGTCATAAGAAGCATTGAGTGCCGTGCCAAGGAGTTTAGACTTGATTCTGAAGCGAGAGATACTTCTCATATTAAGACTCTCCACATTCTTCCTTTATAAACTCAAAGCATTTATTCTTTCAGCAATGGAACTAAACCACTTTTAAGTGAAAGAAATGTTACATAAAGCCAGGGATCCAGCAATGAGTAAGATATGATTTCTGGCTGCAATTAGCTTCTTCCTTTTAGGCATTAATGCTATTCTTCTCTTTCTGTTTTACATGAATCATGACTCTCCTCAAATGACCAATTTTGTTCCTGTAGAATACATTCTTAGGAAAGATTACCCAAGCTACTTTGGTGCTTTGGTGGTGATGGTGACACTAGATGCCATAAGCTACTTCTGATTCCCTCCTTCTCCCTTCAGATTTTATTTTTATTACTCCTTTCTTTACATGATCTCTACTCATATTTCTCCCCTTCCAAATATAATTTCACTTTCTTAAATCCCGAATCATGCCAGTTAAGTCTGTTGAAATCTTATTGATAATCTTGCTCTCCTACATTTTCAATTCACTCATTTCTCTTATTTTAATTAATTAATCAATTGATCATTTTTAATTTGCTAGGGGGCACATGTACACATTGGAGAGGGACAGAGAGAGAGAAGCAAAGTGAGAGAGCATCTCCGGTGGGAAGGTCACACCACAATCCTTTCTCCACCATTTCTCCTTTTGCGACTTTGGACACACATGCACATGGTGTATTTTTCAAGTTACCGTGTGCAGGACTCAAACTGTGCAGTCATCCATGTGGGATCTGGCCACCTTAACCACTACATCACTGGCTGGCCCTCTCTTATTTTCTTATCTGCTAAAATCCTTGAATGATTTTTTCTTATCAGCTAACTCATTTCTTGGACTTCTAGAATCAGAAGCCCATCTATTCCAACCACTTTTTAAAAACCACACTCTGTACTCTTAAAGACTACAGTGATTTTCAGTTACCCAAATAGGAACCTTAACCCCACCCTAGTGTTCACCTTCTTAGTAGTAATCAACTTGTTCCACCTATGTTGGTTTTCTCTGAAATCAATTTACCTTACTAACTGGCTAGTATTTCAAGATGATTATATCTATTATCCATCCTGCAGTCTCTGACACCAACAAGAGACTATGTGCCCAAGATTAATTTGTGAAAGGAGCCTGTTGTGTTTTCCTCAGTAGCAATGGGCAAAGGGTTATTATTGCATGATAGAGACCAGAACATGCTTCCTTACCTATTCCTTCCACTCTTCTATTGGGCATATGCTTTTCCTTTCATTGGATTTTTATTTTTAACACTTGCTTGTTATGTAAATTTGTACATGTGACACGCCTGTTCATCTCTTTTTTTTTCTTTCATTTTTTTTGCAGCCACTTAAAGATCTGTGTATTTTTAAAAGGCAGGCAAAACCTTGATTTTGCTTTGAAACTGAAATTTCAAGAGCACTTTTTCAGCAAAGCACTGAGTAATGTTTAAGGTCAAGAACAACAGTAGCAATGACAATGAGAAAAACATACAGGCAAGAACCAGAAACTACTTAGCTCATACCACACAGATTCTCCATTAACTTTTATCAGTTTATAAGACATTGCATTAGGATGCTAATTCTAAAAGAGACTGCTGTAAAGGAATCCCTCTCAACAACTACATCTACTCTCTTCTAGTTAGTTATGTGGGAAGACAATATATACTTCGGCATATTTTCAGTTGGTTATTCAGAGAACTGCAGACAGAAAAGCTCTGAAAAGCTGTCCTTTCATGAAAGAAATTTTTATCTATCTTAGGTAATTGCAGGGTGTGTGCAAAGCAGTGTCCTCCCTCCCCCTGCCCCTTATTCTGCTTAAAATAGATAAAGGACTGACTCCATACCTTCCATGACAGATACTACAGGCAGTCACTATTCCTCAGATGGATGTTATGGAAAAAAATATTATCTGTGTAATAAGGCTACCTTGCAATGCAGTTCCTTTCTTCACCCTCCCAATGGTGTGTTGCCATCACCCCTGCAACCCCCTCACCCCCAGGAGCCTTTATTTCCTTATTTCTTTCTGTAACTCAAAATACTATTTTAGGTCCTGGACCTCATTGGGTTATTGGGCATTTATTTTTCTGTGATACCTGAGTGAAAGCAATAAATTTGCATGCTTTCTCTCCTGTTAATTTGTGTGTTTGAAGTTTATTTTGGCATATGTAAAAACTTAATCCTTTAGAGAAGAAATTTCCTTTGCCCCTATAATTATAAGAGTCATTGATGAGTTCATTGATGAGTCAGGTAACAACATTTACATACTTTATAGCACTTAGCAGATACTCAAGTACTTTTACACACATCTCATTTGATCATCACAACCTGTGGCAGTGAGATTAAGTCATTATCATTTTCACCAGCTGTTATAATTTTCTTTGAATATTGTTTTTTTAAGTAATTATTTATGTACTTTGATTTGTTGTTGTTATTATTTTTAAAATTTGCTATAGGGTATGTGCACTCTCATAGAGAGGGAGGGAAAGTGAGAAAGCAAGCTACCAGGTCTGGGGCTCAAACCACCATCGGCCATATGAGAGTCCAGCACCCCAACCACCGTAACACCTGCTGGCCCCTTCAATATTGTCTTAATAGAGAAACTGGTTTTTCTTCAAGGGGAAGATACACTCAACACACTACATACCTCCAGATCTTTTTTTTTCCATATCTGCAGCAGCCCAGTCAACTTGCCCTGACCTTGGTTCTGCTCAGTGATCATTCCTTTAAAGGGTCTAGTGGTTCTCAACACTGACTACATGTCAGAACTACTTGAAGAGTTATTTAAGAAATTGCTTTGTTTCTGGGTCCCCCTATAGATCATTTGTCTCAGAATTGTGGATTAGATGAAGAGTAGCTAGGAATTCCTATGTTTTGAAAACTCCTTGGGTAATTTAAAAATGGTCAGCAAGGTCTGAGAACCATTATTATAGATGCAGAGCTATTGTCTCCATTGATGGAAAGTAATTTAATTTCAACTTTCTAAATAAGAAACCTTTATATACAAACCACCACTGACTGCAGTAACTTTTCTTTGAGATAAATAATTTCCTTTCCCTTGCTATACAGAATATGGTCCATGAGTCTACAAAATCTGCAGGATAATCTAGAAATGTGTTTAAAATGTAGATCTCAGGTCTTACCTCCAATCTAACAAATTCAGAATCTGCATTTTAATAAGCTCTCTTAGATTCTCATGAAGGTTTAAAAAGCCCTGCTTTATACCAACCTCCTGGAATTTTTATTCCTGTTTTTTTTTTTTTTTTTTTTTTTGTGTCTTTTTTTATAGATTTTTTTTATATTGATTTTTTGGG
>NW_006206032.1:423612-431630 GCF_000334495.1 Tupaia belangeri chinensis | reverse complement strand
AGTGTCTTTTTATATAGATGTTATGTATATTGATATTGTGAGAGAGTAAGTTTTCAGAGTTCTTGACTATAATTTCTTCTCTGAAGTTTATTTCCCTGTGTTTTCATTATGACTTGGGACATTTTCCCCTGGCTCTCCTACTACTCTGAAAATGAATCTATGATCATTTTATGCTGCTTTGAGTTTTCTAGGTATGAGAAGCACCCAGAGAGGGTTGATGTTGCCTTTTCACTGTCATAATTTTCCTCCTTTCTCTGAGCTAGAGAGTGTAACCTAGGAAAATGCCAATAAGACTCCTTTTAAAATTTAGATTCTCAGTGGATCTCACTGAACTCTTACTCCTTATTACCATCGCTCACAGACCATAAGAGGACTTCAGGGATCTCATGCAGTAACTTCTTTCCTAATAGATATTCTTTTTACAAACCCAAATTGAAAAGGTTCCTAGTGATATGCATTTCACTTTCATGAGCTCTGCATTTCTCTCTGCTTCCCTAATGAGTTCTGAACTGGGGGAAATCTCAGAGAAGACACAAAGAACTATTATGAATGCTGCAACTCAACGGCAGACTCTCATGGCTACTGCAGTTGAAATAAACAGGTTGTTTCCTGAATCTGTTGCTGTGTTGAAGTGTTGCAACATGGTGGGGAGAAACCCTGATGGCTTGGCTCATGATCTGCTGTACCGTTTCTGTAACGCACCAACCACTCTGGCTCAAATGGCTTTATTTACTGCCCCTCCTGCATTTCCTCTGATTCAGAAGGTTAATAAATCTTTGCTCCTTTTTGGGGAAACTTAAACAAAACTTCAGTACAATCCTAATGTTAATCTGTGACTTTCCTTTGAAGAACTGTATACCCACCACTGTATGTTTGATATGTGAAAGTAAATGTGGTTAGGGGTATAACTAAATTCATGAAGAAACACAAATGCTTATTATATCTTAAAAAATGCAAAATTAAACAGAGACAATGCACACTGGTTTTGTTCAAACCTCTATGGCTCTTTTTGTTGAGCTCTCACCAAACGTTTATATTTCACCTTGTGTTTTGCTACGTGCTTATTCTTTGTACTTGATTGTAAGATGCTTGAGTGTCTTACTCATCTTTGTATTTCAGAGATGCCTGGATTGGTGCCTTTGCCATAGCACAGAGTCTTATTGGGGTCAATACATATGTCTAAGTAAATAATGGGTGAAAGAAGAAATATGAGTCAAGGCATTTGATTGCTACTCCCATTTCAGACATTAAGGAGAAAGACAAGCTTTGGGAGAGCAATTAACATCCCTGAGTTTTGTTTCATGCTGGTAAAATGTGATCATAGGATAAAAAGAACTTTTTTTCTTTTAATGCCACAATTTAAGATTCTGAGTTTAAGATGCAGAGATAGCCAAACGGAAAAGTACAGCTAGAGGTGAGACGTGTCAATTGCTTATGAAAAGGTGAACACTGAGCTGGAACAAAGGTTTCTAGTTGAGTAACTGGGAAATCATTGTTGTCTTTAAGAGTGCCATTTTAGAGCAAGCTCCATAGCTTAGTTATTAAGAGAGTAAGATCTCACCACAGTTCAAATCCTGGCCCTGGTTGCTTAGCAAACATATTGAGTGGGTGCCTGTGTGTATATTCTGCAAATCCTGATGGGACGGAGAAATGAAAGAGAAAGAATTGCAGCATGACTATACTCTCTTGGGGATAGGGGAGTGCTTTATCCTCCCCTCTTTCTCTGTCTCTCTCTGGTTATCAAAGAAGAGAACTCCCAGCTAGAATCTTAGATAATAGTATTAGAGATACCTATTTGGGAGTCATTGGCATTTGAGTCTTAGTTAAGCCACAAGAGAAGAAGATGATATCTTGGGCTGACTTTGTGGTCTGATGGTTAAGGAAGCTGGATTCCACATGGATGCTTATGTGATCTGAATTCCAGCCTTGGAGGCTTGAAAAACATACTAAGTGCATGTGCATGCATGTCCAAACTCTTGACAGGGTGGAAAAATGGAAGAAAAGGAATTGTGTTATGATCATCTCATTGGGAAGTTCTTTTATCCTCTCTACCTGTATCTCTCTGGTAAATTACAAAAGAAAGAAAGAGGGAGAGGATGAGTACTCAGAAAGTGTGAGAAAAATAAATTATTTGCAGTGAGACTCCTGTCTAACAACTTGTACAGGAAAAATAGAGGAAGAGAAGTCTACAGTGATAACTGATTAGTAATGTTGGATGGATAAAATAAGGACCAAGATAGAGTGTCTCTCCCTTTTCACAGGAAGGTGACCTGCAAGTTTCATATTGGCAGTTTCATTGGGTAGGTGTATCAGTTCAATTCTAACCCCTCAGCATTGCTTGACTCTCAGCCTCTCTTTTCATCTGCTATGGAGTTGAGGAAGGCAGTAATTGGTTCAGGTACTTCACTAGTCTTTTATTTTTATTTGTTTTTCTATATTAAAATTTCATATGTAATACAATATTTAAAAAGATAGGGATTCAAAGTCATGTGGTACAATGTGGGAGGCCATATGGAAGGTTCAGGTTTGGATTCTAGGTTATCCTGTACTTACCAAGTGCATCCATTCTTGCCGGTGATCCTGGCCAGCTGGGAAGGCTAGAGGAAGGATTGCGGCATGAGACCCTATTGTGGATGCATATCTTTCTCACTCTCCCTCTTTAACTCTCTCTATGCTTCTCCTGTCTCTTTCAAGAAAGAAATAAACATAAAAGAAATCTGTACTACTAAAAAGTAGACGTTCTGTGTTAAAATCTTTCCTTTGCAAATGTGTGTCGTAATGTTCCCACCCCTTTATGTGGTACGTGAGGACCTTCGCCATCTGATATTTTTCATTCTGCCTTTTTAGGCTCACGCTTTTCCAGTTCCAACCCAAATATCTCACTTTGCCAATGCTAGATGATGGTTGCTTCACCATTCTCTTATGCCTTATTGTGTCTTTTATTATTTTATCTTCTTACCTATTGATAGCATGTCTTGGTTCATGTATTCATTTCTCGGAAAATGTCTATTCAGTGTTTAAAACAAAGCTCAAGTATTTATTTTTGAGGTCACCCTCCTTTATTAGGTGATCTTGTGGCTCTCACAAGATTAGTAGTGGCACCCCAGATAGGGTCTTCACACTGTGAACCTACCCAGACAACCAGCATCACAAGAATATGGGTATGATCAATGTATACAAGCTGCCTTTGGGGTTGAGCCTGGGACCTTCCTATATGAGTTGGTGACAAATACCTCTAGCTTCTTTTAATAGCTGCCTTCATTTCTTTGTCACAGATACCGGTAGTCTGAGATTGTCTGTTTGGTTGTCAATTAATCCAAATCAAAACTACAGGCAACATTTCCTCCAGTGTTTCTGTTTCTGCTGACTTAATTTATTGTTAGAATACCTAGATTAGAAAGTTTGGATGTCATTTCTAATGGATTTAAATATACTGTACAAAACCTCCTCTCGTTGAATTCTAGCCTTTCTTAAGTTCTTCTCATTCCAGGGGAGATATTCTATTTCCTTTGCAATTCCCTTGTTATCTCTCAGAGAATTTAAACTTCTTGCACCTTTTCCTTCAATCAATAGAAAGAGAAAGACTAAGAAAAACAGCACTAACCACATTGTTTCAGAATTATATAACTTGCACATGTCTATCCCCAGAGTGTAAATATTCTCTTTCTCATATTTTTATCTGAAATAACTGTCACAATATTTGACACATGGTTGATATGCTAGCATATTTGCTGCTCCAAGTCAACTAGGGTGTTGCCCTCTGTTTTTCTTTTGCTATGCAGAAAGAAAATTCTAAGCTGCTTGCTTCCCCAATTTTTGTTTTCTTTCTTTTACTTTTTGATAAGTATTACACACTAACATTTATATTAAATTCATTAACTCCCACTGCAAACATATTACATAGGATAAATATGCATGATTTCTGATATAATTTTCTTTCTTTCTTTATTTTAAGTCTGTTTATTCCATGAGTGATAGAAACAGAGAAAGAGACCGAGGGAGAGAAAGACACAGGGATAGACCCCAATAGACTCTTGATACTGTGATCCACCTCCAGTCTCAGCCAGCCTGGATTATGAACACATGCATGCCTGATGTACCTGGGCAGGCCTCTGGGTATGAACTGGTAACCTTTCCATGTGAGTCTGCCTTACAGAGTATTATGTTTTACTATTGTACCACCACCCAGCCCCAACAATTTTCTTACTAAAAGAATTTCAGGAGGAAAACATTCTAGTTAATATTAGATAAAAATTTCTAAACATACTTAAGATTGTAACATATATCAGCTTCATGAGTAAAAATGCAGTGATCATGCAACTTGGAGTCTACAGAGCCCTGAAAAATCTTCTACTGCTAATGACAGATGAAGTATTTTCTTACAATGTTCCCTCAAGGCTTGTTTGAAGGATTGAGCAAATAAGTGTGTATCCACAATCTTTCTTATCTGACCTCATATAATGACCATATAGTTCTTAGGTAACATTTTTACATATGGCTTATTTCTAGTTTTAGAACAGTCTACTTTCACACAATTATTTACTTTCAGATTCAGTTCCATTCTTATATAATTGCATGTTTGGGTCTTTGGTTGTGTTGCTTTCAGGGTGACATTAGAGAACAAAAGAAAAATGTTGAGATCAGCAGTTAGCGTAATGGCTATGTTGCTGGACTCCCATGTGGTCGACCACGGTTCGAGACCTGGATCTGGTGGCTTAAACTCATGCCGGGCGCGTGTGCATGTGTGCCCAAGATCCCGAGAGGAGCATGGAGGAGAAGGGATTACGGCATGGCCATCCCCCGTGGGGGGTGATTTCTCGCTTTCTGTCTGTCTCTCTCTGTCTTTTTGGTGAGCGCACGTGCCCTATAGCAAAACCTCTTAAAAAAAAAAAAAAGAAAGAAAGAAAAAAAAGAAAAATGTTAACTTAGATGCTGTCTTTTTCAGGAATTTTTACTCTAATAGAATACTCTCTTGGTTTTCTTTCTACCTCTATGGCTACAATGTCTCTTTTTATTGTGTGTGTTATGAATCTGTCCGGCCTCTTCACCTCAAACATTACATTTAGGAATTCATTAAGACTTGGTTCTTCACTCTTCCTTCCCTGAATTGTCTTCTAGGCAAACTTAATGCTCACCAGTAACTTCACTAGTCATCACAGGTACATGGCTCACACCTGTGCACCTCTAATCACGGTTCTTCTCTGAGCTGTGGGCATATATAGCCGACTGCCTACTTTTCATTGTTGTTGTTCCTTTTTCAATAAGTCTCAAAGACCTTTCATTCTCAACTTTCCAAATGAAACTCATGATTATGTTCCCCCAAGCTTCATATTTCTTTGTTGCCTATTTCAGCAATAAACACAGTTATCCACCTAGTAGTATAAATCAAAGGACTAGAACTCATCCTTTGGAAATATTTCTCTTTTTCCTATGTCAAATTTATTACCAAATATTATTGATGAAATCTTTTACGTAGGATCTGATAAATAATTTGGAAAACCATTTATGGCCTGGCCACCACCTAATTTTCTAAACTCATATTTTTCCACAGTGTGCTTCTTTCTCTCAGCCCCGATTTCTTTCAGTTCTTTGTTCTTCTAGTATTTCCTCCCAAAACAGGTCACTCTGCTCCTAACTCTCTTTCTCACCCTCTCTATCCATAAAACTACAAGTCATTTTCATATAAGACTTCCCTAATTTTCTTGACTGGCTTAAATTTACTAAAGTGTGATCCACTAGCATGTCTCCATCTCATGCTTTATTATAGGTGTCATTTCATCTCATTTGTTTCTGATATATTTTAGTTAATGTCTGGAGGTCCAGCAACTAAAATGCCATGCAATCAGCAATCTAGTCTGTTTTTATTCACCATGTTTAACACTGAAGCTCTAGCATAGTATTTGTCACCTAGTATGAATTTATAAAATAAATAAAATGAACAACTTGGAATCTTATGTTGCAGGTACAATAAAACAGTTCTAACTATAACATGAGGTGTTGCAATGGTTGGAAGTAAAATACAGAAAGAAAGCCAAGAGATTCTCAAGTTGGGAAAGAATTTCACAAAGATTTGGACAGAAAGAGAGTAGTGTAATATCTACCTAGAAGAGAAAGGGAGGCCAGAAAAGCCAGGGATAGAAATGCACAAATTTGGAAACAATACTTAGCGAGAGTGAGAGTGTATAGAAAGGAGTAGTAGGAGATACAATTAGAAAGATAATCAAGGACCAGATAGTCAGGCCTTTGAGTGTCAGCCCTTGAGCTTCAACAAAAAATAATAAAGATCCAATAAGTGCCTACTGAAATACTGCATTTTGGGCACATTCTTCTACTAGAAGTGTGTAAAATAGACTAGGATAAATGTGTTTAAACTCTTGGGAGAGCTACTTGAAATTTTTGCAAAAAATTTCTTGGTAGAACTTGTGGCCACATATAATCTGTTTTCAGAGCTCAGGGACATGTATGGAACTAAGATAAATATGTAAAAATAATAAATCTGTAATAAAATGAGGTTTTCTCCATACAGTCTTCCAAGTTATTGCTTGGAGCTAAAACGTGTTTCAACAATACAAAGTTAACATAAACCGTGTATTTCTGCATTCAGTAACATGGTTCTAGAGACATTTTTCTGTTGTGGTGGGTCTGATGCATGTTCACATCCCTGTATGACCTAATCCAGCAAGCTATAATTGTACACCTGGTCACAGATTGTACGATGTTTCATGCCTTTATAGTGGGTGCATTCACCAACTCTGTTGTAAACATCTTCACTCCAGATTGAATTTTTATATGCTTGGAATCATGTTAGAACCAAAACTCCAATAACTTGAACTGACATGAAAGGTGAGATTTTTTTTTTTCATTTTCTCTTAAACAAGTTTATAGTAGTTTGCCTCAAGGAATCATAATAACTATAAGCTCTATAAATTGTTGCTTTAAGATAGAGCATGTGAGCTGAGTCTGTTTTAAAAATCAAACAAATAAAAACTTGGAACTTTATGCCCTATAACTTTGCAAATAATCTTTCACATGGGTTTTTCCAGAGCTTTAAGTGGCTACAGAAATCAGGACCTTGAAAAGAAAAACTTTCTGCATTATGGGAAATGTATCTGTATGTGTATTTTACTACACTATAAATAGTAGAATCTTAAAATTTGTCATCTTTTAATGTGTTGGACTGCATTTGATCCATCTAATTGGTGGGGGCTACCATTTATTCATTTCTTACCCTGGGCTGGCACTATATTGGGTTCTTTAATATATTCTCCAGCTTAATCCTCTTAAAACCCTTGGTAGCCATAGTGCGTGTGTGTGTGTGTGTGTGTGTGTATAATGTTTTAATCTGCATTAAAGGAATGATTCTGAGACAGAAACTAAGTAATTTTCTAAGTTCACACAGTGCTATAATTTGAGTATGTCTCCCCCAAAATACATGTGCTAAATTTCGTTGTGATGGGATTAAGAGATGGGGACCTTTGGGAAATGATTAAAATTAAGGTAATCAGAGACAGGTTCTTATGATTGAGCTCTGGTGGGTTTATAAGAAGAAGGAATGAGACAGACACATAGACATGGACACTGACATAGACATGCACACTCCTGCTGTCTTTCCATAGTCCTGATGCTTCCTGCACTCAGGACTCCACAGAGAACCCCTACCTCTAGCAAGAAAACCCTCATCAGAGGCCGCCTCTTGACCTCAGATTCCAAAACTGTGAGTTAAATAGATTCATATTGTTTATAAAGCTCCCAGAGTTGGATATTTATGTTATTAGCAATAGAAAACAGACTAAAATATGTGCTGTTAATAAGTGTTAGAGCAAGGTTTTTCTGATCAATTAACTCACTCAAAATAAGACCAGAGAATCGCTAGTGAATAAGAGCCCTGTTCTCATGGAGCTTGTATTTTAAAGGCAGAGAAAGATTCAGACCATCAGAAGGCAGATATATAACTGAATAACATACTTTCATAAAGTTATGAAGTCTATGATGAAAAATAAAACAGGATCAAGGGAAAG
>NW_006206032.1:418707-423389 GCF_000334495.1 Tupaia belangeri chinensis | reverse complement strand
GATTAATTTTTATCCTATTTTTAATAGAGTGATGCTTAAGTCTTTTCTGGGGCAGTAAGATTTGAACTAACCATTGGATGGAGAAATGAAGTCAGTCTCTTAAATGTTCTGGGTAAAAACATTCTAGGTAAAGACCATAAGGATAGGAAGTGGTGTAATAGTCTCATCATAACCAGAAGGCCAGAGTAGCCAGTGCAGTGGGGGCTTAGACAGAGTGGTAGGAAATAAGTCTGGAGGGTTGGGAAGGCATACATCGTAAAGTAAAGTTTAGATTTTATTTCTTAGAGCAATGGGAAGTCATTTAAAGTTCCTTCCTCCCCCCCCATAGTTTATTTATATTTTTATACATTCAACCACTGTATGTCATTACAGCTTGTAAAATGAATTTTCTCAGCATGAATACAATATATTCATGAATATGTGTATTACATGAATACACTGTTTATTAGTCCAGTTAAAGATTATTATCATACACATTATTATCAACAGATAATTTTCCATTTTTGTGTCCCTTAAATGTTTTGCTTCTTTGTTTTTCCCTTTGATCCCCTCCCTTTCATCCTCTCCCATTTCCCACCCTCCTCCCACACTGCCTCTAGTATCCACACTTTTATATCTTCCAATTGTTCTCCATGCTTTTATATCTTCCAGTCTTTTAGTTTCTGCCTTAGAGTGTGGACATTCAGGATAACTGAGTGGGGACAAACAGTGTCTCTCTTTCACAGTCTGGCTTGCTTCAACATTTAAATGTTTCGAGTGAGGGTTGTTATTTATGTGAACTGATGTGAGGACTGAGGGAGTGAAAGACTAAACTAGGCAGACCAAGTAGAAGGTTGTTGACAGGGACAGTTTTGGTGGCTAGGACAAGCATAGTAGAAGAAAAGGTGCTCAGAAAAAATAATTAGAAAATATTTGTTGATTTAACTGAATTTAAAATCTTGTAATATTTCCCACAAACTTTTCACTTATTTATTTCTGTTCCTACTACTAGTATTATAATCTAGACTCTCATCTCTTGGTTGCTAGGTTAATATGTTACCAGATTATTATTTTTATTGTCGTAGAATATTGTAACAGGTTTTCTTGATTCTAGTCATTAAATTCAGTTCATCTAACTTGCCATTAGTACTGATTGTTACAATTCCTAAAAGAGCTTTCATATCAATATTTATTTTTTCATTATTCTAAGAATATTCATATTAAATTTCTACCTTATCTCAAATGCTGGTCCATTTTTCTCAAAGAAGGAAACTTTTCCACAATAAGAAGCCAAGCTAACTAAAAATTACTACACTTCTTAGTTCCGTCAGAGAATAAAATTAACCAGGCAAACCACCACGACAAATGAGTTGAAAAGATTCAGAGCTGAGACCAGTTAAAGTGAAACAGGGGCCTCTGGAGTCAGAAACGTCAGAAACACTGGATAAGGTTGAGGAATTACTGGAGTGAGTGTGGACTGACGTAAGAGTTGAAACTTGTGAGGACCTACTTTTAGGGGGTTTCACCCTTTCATAGATTTGACCTCCATTAACCCTACTAGGTTCTCAGAGATCAGAGAAATCAAGAAAATTAAAATTAGCCAATTTAAAATATACTCAGAGATTTCTGCATAGCAAATCCCTGCCCTCTAAGGGAAACCATTTTAACCTGAGTTTTTTTTTTTTTTTTTTTTGACATGAAGGAAATCAATTATGTAACAACCTCCCCTTGCCCTCCTGTCTCACATAAACGAAAGGAAAAAGGCTAATAAATGATTCTGAAGGTCACAGCCCAGGGACTCAGGCCCATTAAAAATCTGAGATTCAATCATAAGATTATATGTTGCTTTCCTTCCCCAACATTTTACCACCATATCAAGAGGGCTCCATTATAAAAATATATTACAACCCAAGAGAACTGCAGGACAGATTCTATTTGAGGAGCTGTTCTTAGAGAAACCCAAAAGTAACAGGAGAGAAAAACAATTAAACACACAAATAAGAAAACTAGAGGAAACTGAAGACCTTGGCCCTTACATCTACAGTAAACATTAAATGCATTTCAGCTCCTTCTTGGATTTAACAGAAAACTTCACGCTGAAAACTTAATTTAGTAGGGAACCAGCAGTTAGCGTAATGGCTATGTCACTGGACTCCCACGTAGTCGACCACGGTTCGTGTCCTGGACCCGGTGGCTTAAAACTCACGCCGGGCGCGTGTGCATGCATGCCCAAGATCCCGAGAGGAGAATGGAGGAGAAGGGATTGCGGCGTGACCATCCCCCCTGGGGGGTGATTTCTCGCTTTCTGTCTCTATGTCTCTCTCTGTCTGTCTGGCGAGCGCACGCGCCCTACAGTGAAAATCTCTCAAAAAAAAAAAAAACCTTAATTTAGTACTGTTAATTCATACATTATGTTCAGATTTCAACAAAAAGTTATAAGATAAGGAAAAGCACAATCTTTGGAGACAAAGAGAAGCATCAGAATCAGGCTCAGATGTGACAAAGATTTTGCAATTACAGGATGGGGAATTTAACATAACTACGATTAATATGTTAAGCACTTTAATGAAAAGAGTAGACAATATGCAGGAATACGTGAGTCATATAAGAGAGATAAAACTGGGGGGAAATCAAAAGAAAGCGTTAGAAATCGGAAGCACTGTAACAAATGAAGAATGTCTTTGATAGTTTCATCAACAGATTGGACACACTGAAAAAAGAATCAGTGAATTGAAGATATGTTGATTGAAGCTTATCAGCTAAAATGCAAAGAGTAGAAATAAACAAAACCAAAAAACAGAAGACAATATCCCACACTTGTGAGATAAATAGTAAAGGTATAGTATATCAGCACAAAAGGAAAAGAAAGAAGTATTTAAAGCAATGATGGCTAAAAATTAACCAAAGAAATATTAATTATGACAAATACACTACACTAATATATTAATATGAAAACTTATGTGTGTCACCTGAAAGATATAAGGGGACTCACTGCACAGTCCAGCATTGGTTTATCTTTTTAAAAATTGTTTCTTTGGGGCCAACAGGTGGTGTAGTGCTGAAGGCACTGGACTCCTACAGCATCGACCTTTGTTTGAGTCCCTGACCTGGGAGCTTGAAAATCATGCTAGGCGTGTGTTCATGTGTGCCCAAAATCCCGAGGGGAGAATGAAAGAGAAGTGATTACAATGTGGCCATCCCCCGGGGTGTGTGGGGTGGGGTGTGATTTCTCACTTTCCCTCACTTTCTCTCTCACTGTCTCTGTCTGGCTCTCTCTGGTGAGCACACATACCTTATGGCAAAACCCTTAAAAAGTGCTTCTTTAAAGTTTTAAGGTTTTTTTTTCTGTTTGCTTTAGGAATTAAATTTCCTATTGTAGATCCAGTTTTTTATTTGTTATCACTTTGTTTTAGCTACATTCTTGTAGTACATGTCTGCTATCTCTTACACAAGTAGTGTGCTTATACTACAAGTGTTTCTTATAGTACATGTCTACTGTTGAAAGGTTCTTTAATTTTTTATTTATCTGAAAATGTCTTTATTTCACATTTATTTTGGAAAGACACTTGGTTGAATATATATCAATGGACATCATACAATTATAAATTTTTATATGGTAATTTTTTGTGTCTAATCAACTTGAAGAAATAATTTAATATTTTCTGGTCTACACATTTTTTTTGGAGAGGTTTTGCTGTAGGGCATGTGTGCTCGCCAGAAATAGAGAGAGAGACAGAGAGACAGAAAGTGAGAAATCACCCCCTAGAGGGGCATGGCCATGCCGCAATCCCTTCTCCTACATTCTCCTCTTGAGATCTTGGCCAAGCACACACATACACCCAGCATGAGTTTAAGCCACCAGGTCTGGGACTCGAACCACGGTCGACTGCATGGGAGTCTAGCGACATAGCATTACGCCAACTGCTGGTCCCTAGTCTAACTTTTAAAATGAGAAGTTGAACATTATTCATTGCATTGTTCCTTTTTATGAAATGGGATTAAAATACCTTTGAATGATTTAAGAGTTTTTTGTTTCTTTTTTATTGTTACTGTTCAGCTATGTTCTGCCTAGGAATGATTTTCCTTCCATTTTTTTTTTCTGATTGGAGTTATATAACTTTATGTAAATACTGGTTAATGATTTTCATAAAATTTGTGAAATTTTTATCCATTTTTGCCTTGAGATATCTTTTTCTCTGCCTGATTCTCTTCTTTCCTTCTGTGACTCCAGCATGTTAAACTACTAACAGATCTTTGAGGCTCTTAGTTCTTTTTTTTTTTTTTTTTCTTTTCTTTTGGTCACCATTTGCCCCCTCTCTTTGAATTGGATTAGTTCTATTGACCTGTCCCCAGTTTATTCCTTCTTCTGCCATTTCTAATCTGCTGTTACTCCATCTAATAAAATTTTTGATTCAGTTTTATACTTTTTTGTTTATAGATTTTTTTGCCATAGAACACATGTGCTTACTGGAGAAAGAAAAAGAGCAGACAAGTGAGGAATTACTCTCCCCCACCCCCAAGGGTTATGGTCACACTACAGTCTTCCTCCTCTTCTTGGGATTTTGGGCACACGAACATGTTCACCTGGTGTGTTTCTCAAGTCTCAGAGTCCAGGACTTGAACTCTGGAGTTAGCCAAGTGGGATCCAACACCTCCTGG
The DNA here is from genome assembly GCF_000334495.1 of Tupaia belangeri chinensis. NCBI lineage: Eukaryota > Metazoa > Chordata > Mammalia > Scandentia > Tupaiidae > Tupaia > Tupaia belangeri. The sequence goes on along the minus strand of NW_006206032.1, from coordinate 418,751 downwards.
CTCCAAGTTTTATACTTTTTTTTTAGAGTTTTTTTTTTTTTTGG
>NW_006206032.1:411393-418436 GCF_000334495.1 Tupaia belangeri chinensis | reverse complement strand
TTTTTTTCCCTAATATCTGCTGTTCTGCTGAGATGTTCTATATGCTTATGCATTAGCATTATATTTTTCTTAGTTCCATTTATCTGTGCTGTTTTTGGATAATTGTCTTCATGCTAGAACTAGGAAAATGATTTTTCCCAGTTGTATTCTTTATGGTAGAAGTACTACTTCAGTACCAGGAACTGTTATAACTAATAAAGTCAAAGCTTTCTCTCACTATTATCTTTGAATTAAGTATATTTTGTCTTCAATTTTATTGTAAGCCTGTTGCAGGTAAGCATTACTTTTCATATTTAATTTAAAACTCTGAGAAGTCTGACCTTTGGTGAGAATATATTTGTCCCTTGTTTTACTCATTCAGTTATCCACAACTTTTAATCGAATACCTACCATGTGCCAGACATGGTCCTAGGTACTTACAGAAATTAACATGGGATGTCTACCTATATTAGATTATAGCCTAATTGAAAATGTGCTGTATTTTGTGGAACATGCATATAAATGAAATATTAAGGGAACTGTTATATTGGGTCATTGAGAAAGTCATGATGTATTTTTCTATGCAAAAACGTGTTGTAACTTTTCTGATTACCCAATAGTTTGTAGCTACAGAGTACAATGGAAGAAAAATAGAGTAAGGCATTTCTCTTGGGTAGGCAGAGAGAAAACTATGTTGTTGGCAACTAGAAATTCTTATTTAATTGAATTAGCCAACATATGAATATAAATCCTTCTCTAGAGACTAAAGTGGCATCAAAACAAGTTTATGTAAAATAAGGAAAAGCAAAAGATGTGACAGTGCTATGCCTTGCAGAGTGGTGTCATCAGTAATCACCCATGATGTTGGTGGGAGAAGGAATTGTTTCATGTGTCTGAAGGAAATGTGGTATCAGCGAGTGCCATCCTTTCAAATACGCAGTCTCTCCATGAAGTGCATGAAGGGTCTTGTTCTCATAGATTTGTTTTCTGTCATATTGCAAGCAGTGCCTACTTATTAATTCTTTGTGCTATTCAGTTTCTTCCAAAGTCTCAGTGAACTACCAATTAATATTTTATCATCTCAGAAATGCTTGTTTCTGTGATGAGATTTGTAATGCTTCTGCAGTTAGCTTTGTGCATCACTGGCCCTGTTGTAGTCTTTGCTACCCCTGATTGATGCTATAGGAAGTGAGAGCATATGGCAAAGGGAAGATAAAAGAGAATGTGGGATAAAAGTCGTGGGCCAACACACTTAATTATTCAGGTGTCATGATGATGTGAGAACCCACTTTATGTACAATCAATCAATCATCAATGTTTATTAAGTGCCTGTTGTTTGGGAGGGGAAAAAAAAGGATATCTTGGCATAGCCTTGAATGAGGGCTTACAAAACTTCTAATATCAAGGATTGTTGAGAAAGCAAGATGATCACATGAAACAGCCCTGGATTTATCCATTGAATAAAATGAACACTTGTAGTGAGTAAAACATTATGGAGGTACTGACACACAAATAAAGTAGAGTAAGACAGAATCTATATCCTGAAGATGTATGTGGTCTGCTAGACAGATATACAGAGATAAAAACAAAATGGAATGAAACATGTTACTAAAGCCACACATGAAGTTTACCAAGTACTTACCATATCCCATACATTTATTAACTTAATCCTCAATACAACTTATGATGTAAGTACATTATTATTTTACAAGTGAGAAAAAAAAAACAAAGCACAGAGTGTGCATAGTGGCTTCCTCAAGGTAACGTAACTGGTGAGTGACAGGGCTAATGTATGATCTCGGGCACTCTGGTTTCTGTATTCTGCCAATAAAGTTATAGTGTAATGCAAAGGAGGAAGAATTTTTGAAGAGACTATGATGCTAAGAGGCTGGAAAACATTATAAGTCAGGTTATCTTTATGGGTTAATTGTCAGTGACAAGCTATAACTGGTTTGCCACTATATAGGGGATATATACATTCAGAAATTACAACCCTTTTCTGTTCTCAATGCTAACACAAATTCCCATGCCACAATAGGGTTAGATATCTGCAGAGAGTAGAGTAGGTCTTTTATCTCCACCAACTACCCACTTTACTCCTAAAGATCAAAAATTACTTCAAGATACCATTTAAGATTGTTTAAGTCCCTTAACATATATTTCCCTGAAACGTTGTAATTATTTACTCAGTTCCTTAGATCCCTTAATCCAAGTTTTACTTCAAGAGCATGCACATTTCTTCAGTCAGCAGAAATATTTATTCTTCTTTATAAATTATTAAATGAATTTTATGGCTTAGAACTAAGTATCTCATGAATTTTGTTGTCATGAATTAGTAATCATTTTGTACATTTGTGTAATGTTTTACAATGTTCCTTCACATAAATTATCTTATTTAATTTCCATAACAGTGTAGTGTGCTAGAGAAAGTCACTATTAATATCCCAATTTTAACCATGAGGAATTGAAGACTTAGGAAAGTTTGAGTAACTTTCTGGAATTTATGTGGCTGTAGACTGTTGAGCTGGAATCAGATTTAATCTAACCTACTTTTTACCCCTCTCTCTTCTACTAATCACGGTCTGTTCTCACTTGGACAATAAGAAGAACTTGAGTTCCAGAGACTGTTAAGATAGAATCATAGCTAGAATATTGGTGAATTAAGCAAGGAGTGGTAACTCTATATGGGCAGTCTCAGTCATTTATTAGTATTGTGACAAGTGGCTTGGGACTTCAACAGGGCAGGATATTGGAGATGGGAGCAGTGTATTGACTTAGAGGCAGGGAACTTTATTGAGCATTGAAAGAGGAATAGCATTTGAATAGGTAGAGACAAAAAAAAAGTGTATGTCTTTCTGGTTAGCGGGGTATTATGAAAAAAGATACTAAGAGAGATTAATTTAAAAAATTGAGAAAAGGTACTTAGTGAATTACAAATCATATTATGGGAGTTAGAAATCATGTTGTATAAATGTGATGGAGAGGAATATATTAGATTGGAACAGTGAGATGAAAAACAGGAAACTATATCATGCTCTTAGGGACCAGGATGCTTACTGGGCTGTTTTGGGATCAATCCATTTTGTTTGGTAGACAGCAATAGTTAGGTAACTGGGAGGGGTATAGTTGATGGTAATGAAGGTTCCAATTATGGGACTGATGGAGGAGTGGAGAGAAAAGAAACACTTTAATGAAATGTTTTGATTGAATGACAGACTGAGTTCAGAGGATGAGGCATAGGGAAAACATAAAGATGACTTCAGAGTGTCAAGCTGAGGTAAAACAAATGTTGCTATTACCAACAAGAAATCCTAAAGAAAAGGACTAATTTCTAGAAGAAATTTTTCTTAGTTTGTTGAGTGGGATGTGAGGTGATCTATAAAGAGGGCATACATGAGAGAAATTTCATGGGCTGATCAGAAAGTGATCTCAGAAGATTTTGATCTGGGAGACTTTCATGCATTGCCATCCAATTGGGGTAAATGCAGAAGCATGAATCAGAGTAGCCAAAGCAAAAGGTCAGTGTTGGAAGCTTGTGGAATTGCCTTATGGAGGTGCTGGATGATGCCCAGAGCACAAAAGAGAGACCAAGAAAAAAATGATGAGAGATGTAGAAGAGCCAGGAGAGAGGCATACCAGTGATCCCAGAGAGGGAGAGAGAATCAGGAATGAAAAAATGTTCAACATCCGTTATCATAAGGGGAATGCAAATCAAAACCACAATAAGATACCATATAACTTCAGTCAAAATGGCTATGATGAAAAATAGTAACAAAGAATGACGAATGCTGGTGAGACTGTGGTGAAAAGGGAACCCTTCTGCACTGTTGGTGGGACTATAAATTAGTACAGGCACTGTGTAAAACAACATTTAGGTTTCTCAAAAACGTACCAATAGAACTATCCTATACCCAGTAATCTCACCCCTTGGTATGTACCCAAAAGATAGGAAAACACTCTGTTGGAAAGATGTTTGGATATCTGTATTTATTGCAGCATTATTCACAATTGCTAAGACATATAATCAACTTAAGTGCCCAAGAACTGACTACTGGCTTGAAAAATATGTGGTACACACATATTAGGTGGTAGTACTCAGCCCTGAAAACAATGAGATCCTGTCATTTGGTACAAAATGGATGAATATAGAAGATTGAATACTAGGTGAAAGAAGCCAGACCATGAAAGACAAACATTGTATACACACACACACACACACACACACACACATACACACACACTTACACACTGTCTGCACTCTGTGGCAGAAATTGAAATATTGGGTGACATAAAGATAGAGAGGGCAAATGTACATACTAGAGATTGTATAGAAAGGGGTAGGTGGGTAGGTAGAAGGGGTTGAAAGGGAATGGCTCAGGGGGAAAAAACACATTTAACAGCCACAAAATGTAAATTTCTCTGTTGAAAGTAACATATATGGTAATATCTTTGATTTGATTTTCATGCACTGCATATATGACATTGGATATGATAATAATGAAACCAAAGGAATTTTGGGGAAAGAATTTAAATGGAAAAAGTTAATCACAGTAAACCTGCCACTGTCAGTAGATAAATGTACAGTATTACATGAAGTCTTTTCAAAAGTTCAAGGAAAATATATATTATGAAAAAAATTTTGCATAATGTCAAAACTTTTTACACTAAAATAAACTAGTACTTTAATTCTGTTTTTCCATAAAATTTCTGAGATCTTTTAGATGTGTAAGGTTGTACATTAGCTTTTTTGTTTCTTATTATTTTAAATAATCAGTGACCTATAAAGCAGTTTGTAGAATTCATCCTAAAACCTATGGACATAAGTATGTCCTTTAGAAATTTTACCCATTTATATAAAATTAGAGCTTGAAAAATATATGTACAGGAAGAGTAAAATTTAATAATTATTGAGGTAAAAATCTGAAAATATTAGAAGTACCCTCAAATCAAAGTGAAGAAAAAGAGGCTTGAAGAGTTAGTTGCTTGCAGATGTCCTAGACAAGCTGTTTATTGTCAAGCTCCTGATGCAGAGAAAAATCTTAGAAACAGAATATGAAGGCACAATTTTAACAGCTCATCCTACAATCTCTATTTTCTTAATTTGCACTTTATTGCTAGAAAGATTTGCATGAGAAAAGGATACTTTTAAAAGTTTCATCTGTTTCTGTTTGTTCCTTTACCTGAAGTCATAATCATATTTTCATAGGAATAAATTTTGATTTCACAAAGGATTGCAGCTTTGGGAGGATAATTAGATGCTAGAAAATGAGATTCTTAAAATGAAGCTTTTGTTTATAATATCAAGTGTTTGTGATAAAGCCATAGAAGTGATGAACATGTGCCCTTCATTGTGACATGTCATATGGATGATTGTCTACATTCTGCTAAAGGGATTTTTGGCACTGCAAAGTTCTTGTTATGGTATAGGTTTAAAAACAATGGGGCAGCTCAGCTCAGTCCTGTTACACAGAGTTCATGAGAGGATATATTCCTTATATGGCACTAAATTGCTTCTGTAATTTTACGTGGCTACCACCATTACTGCTACAGAAACCTCATTTGGATTACAAGCACCCACGATGCCAAATGTTAGCAAGTGAAATGTGTCTAATGTTGCTATAGTCTGTGACAATCAGAACTAAGTATATTTGAGTTATTTCAACCTATAGTTAGAGTTAAGGATGCTCTGAAACCACTGAGAAAACAATTGTTCAGATTTTCCAGGGAATGCACTTTTTTCACCCTAGGATCTTATAGCCACCCCAAGTTCTTCTATCTTAGGTTGCAGAAATTTCCTACTTGTCCGTGAAAGGTGAGTTCTAAGATGGTGCAGGTGGAATGCTGCTTACATTTAAGGCTTAACCTAGTGCCTGGAATATTGAAGATGGTGTGTGTATATATGTGTGGTTTTGAATGAATGAAAAGGAAGATCAGTCCAAGCTGTATTAGGATGGTTTCTGAGAGCAAACTACTTTTGCTCTGTGCCTGTAGAAAAAAAAAAAAATATATATATATATATATCTTCCCTTTGCCACATTTTCTCAGGCTAGGAGGAAACTACATAAGCTGTTGTTTCTCTTATGGTCTGGCAGCATGGCTATTTTCCAACATGACTTTGCATGTCTTTAGCACAGCCAGTTTAGGTGTCTCCTAAGCAGATGTTGCTGAGCATTTCCTATAGGGCGTACTGACTAACCTTTATTTAACCCCTTCTGGTATGGGAAAGCATTCCCACAACACTGTTTTTACACACTATGCCTATTCATCCTTACATGAAGGTAGAGGTCAAAGTTCTATTATGGTACAAAAGTGCTTAGGAGCTTGGCTCTCAATTTGCTGGATGGGGAAGAAAGACATGCTTGAGAAAAGCCAAGATTATCTTTATGTTTTTCTTATTGAAAAGTATATGACAAAAATACTTGTTTAAAGATTCAGTCAAGGGCAGAAGAAGCCACGGGCCTTTAGGACAAGGTTACACATGGCTACAGTGAACTAGATTTTTAAGAGAATGATGATTTTCAACTAATAATTCAGCCTCCAACAAACGAGCTAGCGGCAGAAGAAGCCACGGGCCTTCAGGACAAGGTTCCACATGGCTACAGTGAACTAGATTTTTAAGGGAATGAAGATTTTCTACTAATAATTCAGCCTCCAACAAATGAGCTAGCGGTAGGGAGCCCCCCTCTGCACCCCCAGCCTTCTATCTCTGTCTCTCAGTTCCTGTCTCTTCCTGCTTCTGTCTTCCCTTTTTAAAATTTTTTTGGTAATATTTCCTTTTTACTCTTTTATTTTTTTTTAAAAAAAAAAACAAGGCCCGGTTTTTCTCTGGCTCTTAACTCTGCCTTCTTTCTTGTTAATTTTTGCTCTGCTCCTCCCATCCAGGCAGAAGAAGCCACGGGTCTTCAGGACAAGGTTCCACATGGCTACAGTGAACTAGATTTTTAAGGGAATGAAGATTTTCTACTAATAATTCAGCCTCCAACAAATGAGCTAGCGGTAGGGAGCCCCCCTCTGCACCCCCAGCCTTCTCTCTCTGTCTCTCAGTTCCTGTCTCTCCCTGCTTC
>NW_006206032.1:336396-409462 GCF_000334495.1 Tupaia belangeri chinensis | reverse complement strand
TGGGATGATGCTTAGGGAAGGAATGTAAATTGAGTTACAAAAAAAAGTTTCAGGAAAAAAAATATATCTATTCAATGACTGCAGTAGGATATGTAGCCCCAGTTAGGTGCTACTTTATAGGACGTGTAAAGTTAGACTTGTGCTCATGGAAATGGGTGTGTCACATGTGTCTGCTAGGAGGGTATTCGGATTGATTAGGGTCTTTGGTGATTCAATAAAATGTGGGGGGGAAATGGTATAGAAAGCAAACATAGATAACAGAGACAGTGTGGGAGGAGAACAGGAGGTGGCAGAGGGTAAGAGATAGGGAACCAAGGATGGCGGGAAAAAGCAAAACATACAGAAAACAAGAAATGGGAGATCATTTGCTAAGAATAACATTTGTTGATGTGCTTGATTGAGACAATATACAGTGTACTCTAGATGGAAAATCTCATTTTGTATGCTGTAATGATGTACAGTGAATGAATGCAAATAAATAAATTGGGAAAAAAAATGAGAATAATCTGGAAAAAAAAAGCTATTTGCTGCTGCTGATGTGGATAGTAATGCCTTTGTCTTGACTGATATGTATGGTATTTCCTCTGAAAAAATGTAATACACTGTAAAGATATATGTGATTCAATGAAATATGAACAATATTATTATAATAAATAAAATGGAAAAAAAGAAAAAAAAAAGATTCAGTCAAATGCCAAATACAGCTAAAAATTTACCTAAAATATGGCGAAATAGAATTTTTGATGTAGTGTTAGTAAATAAATGATAAAATATTTAATTTGTCATTTTTAAAAATTTGTAATTGATTTGGGATTTTATAAATTATTTTATTTCAAGCAAATAGTTGCTTTAATACTTAATTTTGTACTATTTTTCCAAAAAAATGGCTGCCCAAATTGTAGAAGCTTTGAAGAAGAAAATCTTTAAAACAGATTTCTGGGTTCTTTGCTTTTACAGAGTGCTAAATATGGAGTCAAAGGATCTGAATTGTAATTCCTGATCTCTTATGAGATATGTGACCTGAGGTGATCATATCACCCCCCTCCCAAACCTCAGTGGTTTCTATCTCTCAATAGGCTTTGGCCTATTTCACAAAGATCTCGTGATCAAATACTATATATCAAAACCCACTGATGTGAACGAAAGTATACTGCTTTAAGTAGTAACGGATCTATGTTACTTTTTGTTAGGGAATAAACATTCTGTGGTAGACTAGGAAAGGACCTCCCCTATCCATCTTTGATGTCTTTTTTTATAAAATTTTTATTTATTTACATATTTATTTACAGTATACAATACTTATTTTTATAGCACAAATACCGTACATGTCAGTCAAGTCAAATATATCACTATATACATTATCATCAGCTAATAGCTTCTCATTTTTTTGTTAATTAAACATACTTATTTTTCCTTCCCTTTTCCCCTCCCTCCCTTCCATACTAAAGTGTTTTTTTTTTCACATTTTATTGGTTCACAAAAGATCTTAAACTAAAATATGGGTAAAGCTAGAATCTAGACACAAGAGAACTGTAATTTTCTTCTGAAACTTTTTTTTTCTCTATTTCCCCTTTATTAAAGAGAAGTATAAACTAACTTATTTGCAAAAAAAATTAGGTTAACCTCAATTTGGTCTGTTATTTGCACAAAGGCCCATAAGAATTCAATTTCTGATGCAACGCAACAGATACTATTGTGCTATTAAACTTATGCAAATAGCCATTCTGGCACAAAACAGGAATGCTCACAAATATTTTCTAATTACAAAGGGGTCAGGAAAGGAGAAAAGTTTATGTTTCAATTAAAACAAAATTAAACAAATTGTGGAACCTATAAACAACTCAAAAGAAAACCAAAATCCTTAAATCTGGAAGACAAAGCACAGAAGAAAATCAGTAATGTTTTAGAAAAAAGTCATAGAATTCTATCTCACTAGTTCGGTCTCAAGTAATCTCTCTTTTGTTGAATTTGCAGTGTTACTGTGTTCTGACCTTTCTGTTAACATTCAACATTATTATTGATCTTTTAGAACTTGACCCTCCCATTTAGTTGGCCTTTTTATTGGTCATTGTTTGTTCTCTTATTTGTCTGTCTTAGTTTTCCTGGTATAGTACTTCCTTCATAACTTCTTGAAGAGCTGGTCTGATGTTGGTAAATTCTTTCAGGTTTTGTTATCTGAGAATACTTTATATTTTGTTCCCATATGAATGATAGTCTTGCTGGATATCGTGTTTTTGGTTGAAATTGTTTTTCACTTAACACTTTGAATATACTTTACCATTGTCTCCTTGCTCACATTGTTTCTGATAAGAGGTTCAATGTTAGCCTGATGGGATATCCTTTAAAAGTAACTTGACATTTTTCTCTTGCCATTTTTAGCATCTTACATTTGTCTGTGGTTTTGGTCAATCTGGCTATCATGTGCTTTGGAGATCTTCTTGGTTGATTCTCTCTGGGGTCCTTTGTATTTCGTGGGTCTGAATATTTAATGATTTTCTATGTTTGGAAAGTTTTCTTCCAGGATTTCGTGGAATTGATTATCAATGCCCTGTTTAGTTTCTTTACCTTCTGAGATACCGATTATACAGATGTTTGGGTGTCTAATGATATAGAGTATTACTTGTAAATTATTCTCATTTTTTTTGTGCTCTTTTCTCAGTCTTTTTGGTGGATTTTTCGAGGTCAGAGGTTCTATCTTCTACATCTGAGATGCAATCTTCTGCATGATATAATCTGCTTTTAATACTTTCAAGGGAGGTTTTGATTTCCTGTATTACAGCCTTCATCTCTAACAGTTCTGTTTGATTCTTTTTTATGGTGAGTCTTTCCTCTTTCATATTGTGGAAGAACTTCCTCACCTCCTGGAACTTCTTGTCTCTTTTCTTCTGCATTTTCTGGAATTGGTTGTCTCTATTCTCTTGGATCTCTGTTAGCTTTGTCACTATGAGTATCCTAAATTCTTTATCTGACATTTCCATGAGTTCCATTGTACTCTCTGTGGATGATGAAGGGCTGTTCTTTCCCCTTGGGGGAGAGATTTTTTTTTCCCAATATTTCTCGTGCCACTGTGGTGGTGGTTTCTGTTCATCTGATGGATTATATGTTATCCTACCTTCTTGGTGTTAATTCTGAGTGTTAGAGGCATGCAGAAGGAGATGTCTTGCAATAGTTCTGTAGTCCATTTTCCTGATCTTCACCCAGCAACTTGCACTTTTTTCAGTGGAAGTGGATATTACAAAGGCCTCACAGTTTCAAGGGAATAGGTGCACCAGAGTTGAGCTGCAGGGTTTAAAGTAGTCAGATATTTTACTACTGTTCACCTAGACCTGCCTAGACACTCAATGTGTGGAAGGTGAGAAGGAAGGTGAGAAACTCAGATAAAAGAAAGAAAATAAAGAGAAAAAGAAAAAAAAAGGCAAAATGAATCAATGAAAATAATTTTTAAAAAAAAGGTAAAAAAAAAATGAGAACTGCATGGCACACTTGTGCACCATGCAAAAGTGGCAGGGCTAGGCACACCTCAGATGTACATGGATTCTGAAATTAGCAAGAGAAAGGAGAGGTCAGAGACAAGAGACAGTATCTACAGATTGTTTTTAAGTAAAAGAGATAACTTTCGAGAGAAAGGGAGAAGGAGCGAGAGAGACAGAGACAGAAAGAAGACGGAGACCATGCTACCTGCCTTTTCACTGGGGGTTCGGACAGAAGAAGAGGTTTGGGGCAGAGGTTTTCCAGTTAAAGGGGCAGAGCTAGGCCCACCTCAGATGCACGTGGATTCTGGCTTTTCACTGGGTAATTGGACCCTGGTGTATAACCATCTTAATGTACTGTTGGATTCAGTTGGTTAGTAACTTGTTGAGACTTTTTACATCAGTATTCATCAGGGATATTGGTCTGTAGTTTTCTTTTTGCATTATGTCCTGTCTGGTTTTGGTGTCAACATGACAGAGGTTTCATAGAATGGGTTTGGGAGGGTTTCTTCCTTTTGAACCTTTAGGAATAGTTTGAGGAGAATTGGGGTTGGTTTCTCTTTAGAAGTTTTACAAAATTCAGAAGTGAATCCATCTGGAACTTGGCTTTTCTTTATTGGGAGACTATTAATTACTAATTCAGTCTCATCACTTGTTATTGTCTATTCAAGTTTCCTATTTCATCCAAATTCAGTCTAGGTAACTTGTATGTATACAGAAATTTGTCCATCCCATCTAGGTTTTCTAGTTGGTGGGCATATAGTCATTCATAGTATTCTCTAATATGAATTCAGCAAAGAAGCAGGATACAAAATCAATATACAAGAGTCTATAGCATTTTTATTCACTAACAATGAAAAGACTGAGACAGAATTTTTTTTTAAATCCTGTTTACTTACTATAGCCACAAAATAAATAAGATACCTAGGAATAAGCCTAGGAGGTGAAAGACCTCTACAAGGAAAACTACAAAAACTTCTTTAAAAATTGAGAATGATACCAAAAAAAATGGAAAGACATCCAATGTTCTTGGATTAAGAGATTCAATATAATCAAAATATCAGTTTTACTCAAATTAATTTACATGTTCAATGCAATCATAATCAAATTTCTTGTGACATTCAGCATAGAAACAGAAAAATATCAGAAAAAAGACCCTATATCATCAAGACAATACTGCACCAAAAAAAAAATAATAATGATAATAAATAAAGTAGGAGGCATCTCATTACCCACCTTCAAAATATATTGCAAAATGGTGATACTCGAAGCAGCATGGCACTGGCACAAAAATAGACTGACCAATGGAACAGAATAGAAAATCCAGGACTAACCCCCAAGTTATACAGCCAACTGATATTTTACAAAGTCTACTGGACAATGCAATGGAGAAAAGAAAGTATTTTCAGCAAATGATGCTGGAAGAACTGGATATCCACTGCAAAAAAATTAAGCTGCACCCCTATCTCTTACCATTAATAAGAATCAATTCAAATGGATCAAAGATTTAAATGTAAACCCTGTAACTATAAAGGTGCTGGTAGAAAACTTAGGGGGAACTCTTGAAGACATTGAAATAGGCATAAATTTCTTAAATGAGACACCCAAAGCACAGGTTATAATCCCTAAAATAGACAAGTGGGATTATTTAAAAAGCTTCTTCTCATCAAAAGAAGCAACAATTAGAATGAAAAGATAACCCTCAAAATGGAAGAAAATATTTGCACATTATTCCTCAGAAAAGATATTGATAACCAGAATATATAGGGAACTCAAGCAGCTGATCCATAAAAAAATTAATAAGTCAAATAAAACCTAAATAGACTGAATAGACAACTCTCCAAGGAAGACTTATAAATGGCCAAAACGCATATGAAAAAAAAAATTCAAAGCCTCTTGTTTTAAGGGAACTGCAAAATAAGACCACAATGAGGTATCATAGTTAGAATGGCTAGGATAAACATAAGAAGAAAAGGGGACCAGCAGTTAACGTAATGGCTATGACGCTAAACTCCCACGTAATCGACTGTGGTTCGCGTCCCGGACCTGGTGGCTTAAACTCACTCCAGGTGCATGTGCATGCGTGCCCAAGATCCTGAGAGGAGAATGGAGGAGAAGGGATTGCAGCATGGCCATATCCCTGGGCGGGGGGAGATTTCTCACTTTCTGTCTGTCTGTCTCTCTCTGTCTTTCTGTGTCTTTCTGGTGAGCGCACACAGTTTATAGCAAAAACCTCTCAAAAAAAAAAAAATAGATGCAAAGAACAAGTGCTGGTGAGGCAGTGATGAAAAGTGAATCCTCCTTGGTATTTACCCAATGGTTAGGAAAATACCCAGCCAGAAGGTCACTTGCACATCCATGTTTATTTCAGCACTATTCACAATTTCTATGATATTTAATCAACCTAAGTGTTCAAAACTTGATGCCTGGGTTGGAAAATTGTGGCCCATACATACTATGGAATGTTACTCATTAATAAGAATCAATGAGAGCCTATTTGATTCAAAGTGGATAAATATAGAGGACTTAATGTTGAGCAAAACGAGCTAGACTTTGAATTAGATATATTGTATATCTGCACTTATTATGTACCAAATGTCTACACTTTATTGCAGAAATGGAAATATCCAAAGATACTATAGTAGGGAGGAAAGATACTATAGTAGGGAGGATAAGTGTAGCTATCAGACTATAACAGAGGGTAGTGGGTGGAAGAGAGTGTGGATGGGAAGGGCAAAGAAAAGAAACATTTAATAGACAAAAGAATGTAAAGTTCTCTTTTAAAAACTGTTCTGTAATTTTTGCTATGTATTTAAAAGAAAAGGAAGAAAGAAAAGATATAAACACTATCACAGTTCCTTCAGGAAGTTGTAGCTATAGCCAATGTGACATTTCCTATATGATTCTGCAATAGACTTGAGAATATCCACCCTCTTTATACTCAGAGTACAAACAAGTGATTAGATCAGGGAAACAACAGTCAAATAGCCACATTAAACAGAGAATTCACAGAGACAATTCCTGAAAAGTGATCAGTTTCAGCATTTTTTATATTGCAAGTGGAAATGTACGTAGGATTTTATTACCCAATAAACTCTTAAGCACATTGAAAAAAATTTTAAAAAGAAAAAGAAACTGTTATCAGTAGCATTCCCGTCTTGACTTTTTAAAAATCCTGTTTTTGGTGTACCTCAACTGATCCATCAGCTGGTTGTTGTCTCATAATAGACAAGTAGTTATTTTTGACACTTTGCCTTGTTACAGTAATCTGTATATTTGATTACTGTATGATTTGGAACTGTTGGTACTTAAAGCCATCCGTATCAAGTTCTACAAAATGATTAATTATTTTTGTCATTTGTTCTCAGGATCAGTTTGATAAGTCACAGAGAAATATCATTTGGGTTGCTGTATGAAAAAGTAAAAAGATTATTCAACTAGAAAAAAAGGAAATTCTATTTAGTCCTAATTTAAAAAACAAAAAACAAAACTTGCCATAGGGTGTGTGTGGTCATCAGAGAGACATGTACTAAAAGAGAGAGAAGGAAAATGAGAAATCACACCCTGGGGAGATGGCCACACCACAATCTCTTTTCCTCTATTTTCCTCTTGGGATTTCAGGCATACATGCATATGTGCCTACTGTTTTTTTCAATCCTCCAGGTCCAGGACTTGAAGCACACAGTCAGCCATGTGGGATCCAGTCACTTAACCACCACTGGTTGACCGCTAGTCCTGTATTTGAAAAGCAAAGTAGCTTGGAGGTAAGTCATATACTTTCTGTAAGCTTAAATTCTTTATTCTTTAAAATAATATTGACCCAGTTTAGACAAAAGTATTATAAAGATTAAGTAAGGTATAGAGATTGAATTTTGCCAAGCATAAAAAGCCTACGTCATTGGGACCAGCAGTTAGCGTAATAGCTATGTCGCTGGACTCCCACGTAGTCGACCGCGGTTCATGTCCCGGATCTGGTGGCTTAAAACTCACACTGAGCGCGTGTGCATGCATGCCCAAGATCCTGAGAGGAGAATAGAGGAGAAGGGATTGCGGTGTGGCCATTCCCCCTGGGGGGTGATTTCTTGCTTTCTGTCTCTCTGTTTGTCTGGCCAGTGCACGTGCCCTAAAGCAAAAACCTCTCCAAAATAAAAAAATAAAAAATTTAAAAAATTAAAAAAATTTTAAAAGCCTACATCATTAAATAATGATATTACTTGCTAAGAATTTCTAATGAGGAGACAGTTAAATAAATTAACTATGAGAATGAAAAATAGATAAATCAGCAGATGCAAAATCTACTCATTTGATAATTCCCAAGGCCATTAGTTTGTCATATATCCACATTCACTGACATAATAAAAATAAATACAAAGCATTCCTTTCATCTAAAAATGTTTTCCTCTTTTCTGGGTAATCTCATATAGACAATCTGGCACCTACCAATTCCATCTAAGAGGACTGTTTGAAGCATTTAATCAATCTTTTACAAAATGTACACATCTGCTGCTTTTATAATTGTGACTAAAAAAAGGATTTGCTGAATATTTTTTGCCTCTTTCTCATTCTCAAACTGAGCCACTGGCAAGGATTCTGGACTGAGACATCCCACAATGCACTGGAGATAACTTTCCTTCCAGACAAATATCAGCTAACCACGGTATACAATCAGCTGCCCACGTTGGAAGAAACAAATCAGAAAACCTCTGTTCCATAATCGCAGAATTGAAAGAACTGCATAAGTGAAATGACAGGCTATTAATTCTGGTTTGGAAAGCATGAATAGGACTTTTGATGAAGCTTAATTTTCTTTTGGCTTTTCAGAAATGGATAAATCATTTAAAATAAAAATAGATGTTGTATTATAGAGCACTCATTTCTCTCAATATTTATTATTTGGGAAAACAATTTTTTAATGATGAAAAATAATGATGAAGTATCACATGAATGCTTCAAAATAGTACACAGTTCATTCTCTGCTGCCTCAGTAAGCTTTAGACTTGAAAATTATTTGCTGTAATTTATGTAAATTTCCACTATATAAAATTTTAATTGAAAAGATATAATATTTCATTAAGTACTGTCGCACATTTGTATTGTTGCCAAATGAAGCTTGGCTGTACTGCCAAGATATTTTGCTACTGACTGGATTTTGTCTCCAGTCTAAGCCAAATTTAACCTTCAAGACACATCAACCTGTGTGTACTGCATAAGAGAGATTATATCTATATAAAATAGCATATTTATATGCTTTTATATCATTTTATGATTTACACGTATATGAATAATTCCCATCGGCAATTTTGTCACAAAACTTCCGTGATGTTAATATAAATATCGATACTTCAAAGCCTTGCACCTGGAAAAGTATTTATAGTTCTATGAACTGAATGCTGCGACAGTAAGATTTTTTAAAAAGATAAAAAGAGAGAAAGCATTTTAGAAATAAATATGCCCTGAGAGTTTGTCTGGAATGTATAAGCAAGACTGTGAAAGAAACTTCTTTTTTGTGTTTAGAAATTTTTTTCCCATTTGTGAGATAGTGAACCTTGTTTTCTATTTTTCCCGGGGCTGGCAAATTTACCTTGAAAACGTTGCATGGGGTAACAGTGAGGAAGGGCTTTGCACACTACCACTGCATTGTAATTAGGAACTATTCTCCCACATTATCATGTTGAACTTGACTTACATTCCTTACCAAGGAGCTGACAGGACAGCTCTACTTCACTTAATTACTGAGAAAATTACTGAAGTGGTTACTGAGCATATAGGGTAACAACTGCCATCTTAGTAGGGAACTTACTGAGAACACTACCAACATAATTCCAAACTTTCCCTTTTTGTACTAAACCTGGGCACTTAGTTTAGAACTCTGGCTTCCTGTAACAGTTCATCTTCAATCATTCCTTCTTCCCCAAAGTGTCCGGGATGTCACCTGATGCACCAACCCCAGCAGCATAGTAGTCATCATATAGTGGATGCCTGCAGAAGGTGCTGGAAACTTCTTCCACCGGAATGACCGCCACACTAAGCTGCTCAAGCAATCACTTCTGTCCTTATTCTCAAAGAATAGAAACTGGAATAAAGGCAAACTTTTAGGCTTTTCTACTTATTTTTCACGCTTCAATGCTTTGGGAGAAATGTTCAAAAAATGAAATCATACAAATGTCCATAAAGGATCCTAAAGAGAATCTTTCTGAGCTTTCTCATTTGAAAATTCTGGTTGAAACGAAGCACTAGCTATGTCATTGTGTTTAATTATTTTAATGCCTAAAATGAAAGCACTTTCTGCTTTAAAAGTTTAGAGTATTCTGTGTCTTCTCTTCTTTGGGGGAAAAAATATCTGACTGTGTTTTGTAGGGTTCATTTTATAATGCAGAGATGGAGATAGACCCATCAATTTTCTTTAAGAAAACTTATTTTAAAATGTAGCCCAAGTCTGATATTCTAAGTGAAAACAGGTAAAGTAAGGATGAGTGATCAAGAAAGAGCTAGATCTTAGACTATTTTGTGAATGTGTGAGGGAACTGCCTTTTCTAGGTACAATTGAGCAGCTTGTGTTTATACAACCTGCCTTGAAAATCTTTTGGACATGTGTATGTGAGAAGTATGTGAGTAAGAGAAAGAAGAGAAAGAGATCTTTTCTTTGAGCAGCTCCTCACCTACCATGGATCCTACTGAGCACTTAATACATGCCAAGCACAGTTTTCTATAAATGCTGTACATATATTAACTGCTATCCTCATAGCAAGCCTCTGAGTTAGAAGCAATTAATATCCCCATTTCATACAGGAGGAAATTGAAGACCACAGAAATAAAGTGACATCTCATGACGTCAGAGAGAGAGGCTACACACGAGAGGGAGCTGAACTTGAATAAGAGTAGATGTATTTGTCTCACTCCTCATTTAAAAGAGAAAGTGCGAATACCCACTATTAAGATATTGTAGGTTTTTGATAATTACTCTATAGAGGAATAAGAAATGTCTCTTTTGTTTCTAGTTTGCTAGGATTTTTTTTCTAAAAATCATAGATCAATGTTAAAATGTATTATACTTTTTTTGTATCTATTGAGATGATCATAGGATTTTTACTCTTTATTAAAGGGTCAGAGTACAATGATTGACTCTTTTTTTTTTCTTTTTTTTTTTGGAGAGGTTTTCGCTGTAGGGCGTGTGCTCTTGCCAGGCAGACAGAGAGAGACATAGAGACAGAAAGCGAGAAATCATCCCCAAGGGAGGATGGTCACACCGCAATCCCTTCTCCTCCATTCTCCTCTCAGGATCTTGGGCTCGCACACACACGTGCACGGTGTGAGTTTTAAGCCACCGGGTCCGGGACGTGAACCACGGTCAACTACATGGGAGTCCAGCGACATAGCCATTATGCTAACTGCTGGTTCCCAATGATTGACTCTTTAATGTTCATTAAACATTGTATTTCTGAAATAAATGCTACTTTGTCACAAGGTAGTATATTTATTTAGTGGTTGTTTTGTTTTGTTTTGCCATAGGGCATGTGTGCTTCCTGGAAAGAGACAGAGAGACAGAGAGGAAAGCAAGAACTCTACCCCCCATCCTCTAGGGGGTTATGGTCATACCACAGTCTCTTTTTCATTCTCTTCTCAGGATTTTGGGCATGCATGCACACAAGCCTGCCATGATTTTCAAGCTGCCAGGTTTGGGACTAAAACTCTGGTTGACCATATGTGAGTACAGTGTCATAATCACCATACTATCTGCTGGCCTAAGTATATTTATTAAATTGAAATAGTTTTGCTTTTTTTTTTGGAATTCTTTTTATTCATGTTTATGAGCAAGTGTGACCTACATTTTTAATACAAAATTCAAAAAGAACAGTGCAAGAAAGAAAAAATGTAGATCACACTTGCTCTTAATCATAAGAGCTTTATAATGAATTGAGATTATAACTACTTTACCAAATTCTGGAAAAGTGTAACACTATTACTGTTTCTTCCTTACATGTTTGGCAAAATCTGTTAAGAAACTTTATCTTTGTGGAATGATAATATAGCTTTTATTTATTTACAGAAAGAAAAATGACACCTGGAAAATTAGTGACAACCCTGAAGCAGGTAACCTCCTTCATTTACTTACTTCCCTGATGTTACCAAGTCAGTGTCTTTAATGGTTAAAAGAATATATAGATTTTTCTATTCTTTTCAGTTTTATAAATTGTTTTCTAAGAGTTATTTTATTTTATTCAAGCTCTTACTTATCAAGATAACTTGTTTATATTATCCTGTTGTCTTTTTGAATGTCTAATCTATAGTGATATCTCATTTTTATTTGAAACTATTTATTTAGGCTTATCCTTTATTTTTACTATCATTCTTATTATTTAAATCTTTATCATATCTCACTACAGGTTGTCGAATTTACTTTTTTGTTTTCCAAGAAGATTAATTTTGACTTTGTTTATATCCTCTATAGAAATACTTCTTCTCCGGAACTTAGAGGGGCTGGCTTAGTAATAAAATCAGAGTGACAGTGTGCTAAGTACATGGCACCTAACCTGAGTTTCTTACTTGCAAAGAGCCAACATCAGTGAGGTTGTCATGGGTAACCCAGAGAGATCGGATATTAGAGCTTTGTCCCTTGACTATCATGAGAGCCTTGGATAACCTAGTTCAATACTAGCATGAAGAAAACTTCAATGATGGCTGAGATGGAATTTTCCTTCCATTTCCGAAAGGTGCAAGTCTAGAGTAAGAATTGCATTGTTTAATTCTCAAAATTTTCATGGACTTTATAACCTCGTTTTTTAAAAACATAATTTTTATTGGTAAAGTGAAAATTTCATGGATTTAGCTTCATAGTCTCTCATTTTTGTTTCCCCACATAGATGATCACTTCAAAGAAAAGGGCCCTCTTCTCTTCAAAGAGAAGAGTCTCATATGCCCTGCTGTCACTCTGGCCAGACAGCTTCCTGAACAGATAGATATCCAAAGCCTAGAAGGGATTGCGTTGTAAATAAGTTCTTTTTGTGTATGTGTGTGTGTTCAATGGGGATTTTATTATAATTTTTAATTAGCATAGCATCAGGTTTAAATATCTCAAAGGAACACTGCAGATATTTGGCAATTAATGTTCATAAATCACCTTGAGATCCTTGTGGTAGAGTGAGGCTATATAAATGAATAATGTACTAATGAAAATAATAATACATGTACTCACATTCCCAAGCCAGTTTCCTGAATTAGGTCTTGAAGCTAAAGGAAAGCTGCAAATGTAGCTAGGTATCTAAATAAGAAAATATTATCCTATTCTATTAAGTCATAATAAAAACTATCTGTGAAATACATGATATAAACATGACCCATGAACATGATTTTTAGTACATCTATTAATACTTATTGTTTGAATAAGCAACTGTTTCACTGTTTGAATGTAGTTATTAGATCAAGAACTGAAGACTGTAATCATTTTTCTTGGATGATATGTGAAAGCTAATTGGCAGTTGTTTCAACATAATTGCCTAATGTTGCTCAATGAAAAATTATGGACTATTACTAATTCAGGTCTTGTCAATGACATAATGAATATTTCTGAAAGTGTTTTTAGAAACGATTCTTTAAAAAGGCAAAACAGAGTCCAAGTTACCCTCAAACTATAAAAGAAAAGGCATTCTGCACATCTGACCACTTTTCATTTCCTTTAGTACTAAAGGTCAATGATTTTATGTCTCAGCCAATATTCCTTCTCTTCTGGTGCTGCAGAAGATGGGAAAGGAGGAAGGATATTATATTCGTGTTTATTTTATGTATGCTGCTAAATTCAGTCATTTTGTATTTTGGTTCTGAAAGTTCTGAAAATGGCATCAAACATCTTAGAACAAGTAAACATGAGCTGTTTCCATAATTACACAGAATATGTTAGATCATAAGATCTTTACTAAATTAGACCTTTAGGGCTGAGAAATAGAAAAAAAGAACCATTATGTTAGCTACTTTTTCTTTTTTATTAAAGGATTACTTTATTTAACTTTATTTATTTATTTTTAATTTGAGCAGAGAGTGACAGATTAAGAGAGAGAGGGACTCAAACCAGTCAGTCATGTAAGAGTCCAGTGCCCCTAACCACAACACCATATTCTGGCCCTATGAATTACACTTTCTAATTTCACAACTGTATTTTTTACATAACCAAGTTTGTAATGAATAATTTGTTTATTTTTGTTGTTGCTTGCTTCTTGTCTGTCTCCTCCAATAAGAATATCAGTTCTTTGAAACAATAGCTTTCTCTGTCTTCCTTGTGTGTATTACCACACTCTAGGTTTACCTGCTGCATAGTAAACAATAAATATCATTGAATAATTAATAAATGATCAAGAATGTTACTATTTCCTCCCCCAAACAATAAGATTATTATTTTGAGGGGGGACACTTCTTTATTTTCATTTTTAATATATGGGAGAGCAAGTGGGTGTGTGTACAAGAGAGGAGAGGTAGAAAGAGAGAGAAGCACCTTCCATAAGGCTTGGTCATGCCTCCATTCCCATTCTGCAGTCCTCCAGCCTGCCATCTTCCTGGGTGTCCATGCACATATGTGGCCAACCAAGCTGGGAACTTGAACTCCAATCAGCACTCAGCTTCTATCTCTGCAATTTTGTATACTACTGCCTCTGCCACAGAGGTGAGACTTGGAAGCATTTTTAGTATTATTACAACTGTGGCTATAAAAGTTGCTATACATTTTTTTTAGCATTCAATCATTGTGTATCATTACAGCATACTAAATGAATTTTCCTATCATGAATACACTGCATTTCCATTCCATCAAAGACATTACTGTATACATGATAATCAACAGATTTCTTTCCATTTTGGGTCCCTTAAGTGTTTTGTTTCTTTCTTCTTTTCCTTGATTCCCTCCCTTTCACCCTCCCTCTTTCCCACCCTCCTCCTCCACTGTCTCCAGTATCATCATATTTTTTTATGCTTTTATACCTTCCAATCATTCAATTTCTGCCATAGAGTACCGACATTGCTAGTTTTCAAAAACAAATACACAAAAGGAAGAGATAAAAGCATGGAAGTTGCTTAGTTGGAGTTCCTGCTGTACTGCACCACAGTGGTGTTCAGTGATGTCATACATGTTAGCTTTAAACAAGCCTATTAGGAGCATGTACACCACAGAAACAGGGATGTATGGCAAGTCAGTGTCCCCAGCCTGCACCAGAAAGTTTGTTCGTAAATATTTAACAGCATGCAACTTGTGATAGAGAAAAAAACACAGAGTTAACTTGGTTAACAGATAAGTTATTAAAAATCATGATACAGAAGCACATGCCAGCTATTTTTCTTTCATGCCGATGTCATACAGAAACAGGAAGTATGCCTTAGCAATTGACCAATTTAACAACACATAAATAGGGCTGGTACTGTGGCCTAGTGGTTAAGAGAACTGAATCCCACATGGCCAACCATGATTTGAATACGAGCCCTGGCAGCATGAGAAAAACTGCATGTGTGTGTGTGTACATTCCTCAAATTCTGGCAGAATAGAAATGGAGAAATGATTGTGACATGATGAAACTCCATTGGGGGTACTTTCTCCCTTTTCCTCTCTCCCTCTTTCTATCTCTCTCTGGAAAGAACATGTGCCCTCTGAAAAAATAAGAAAAAATAAGAAAAAGCTATGAAATAGCCTTATGGTCTTCAAAGTATTCTTGTTGGATAATAATACCTTACCTCAGATTCTGGCAGTGTCTCAATTCCAAGAGGGGAACAGAGTGAATGAAAAATTTCAGCAACTGAAGAGACATGTTATTGGAGAAAGAAAACCTACAATTTACTTCCACTTCTTAATGATAGCTTATAGACTAAAATAATTCATGCTGAGGTTGAGGGTTGGAGGCACACATAAATGAAGAATTCTCTAAGCACATCTAAATGTATATGGATTTGGGTAGAACTGCCAGTCCAAAGTGTGGTTTTCAAAACATTTATATAATTTATGGTCAAGCTTTAGTGGTGAATGCGACCACAATTTCAGAAAGAAAGAATGCTCATCAATACAGAGAATTGAGAGAAGTTCCATTATTTAGAAGATGGAAGATTATTCAAAATTTTCAAAAGAGTTAACCAATTGGGAACCAGCAGTTGGTGTAATGGCTATGTCGCTGGACTCCCACATAGTCGACCACGGTTCATGTCCTGGACCCGGTAGCTTAAAACTCGCGCCGGGTGGGTGTGCGTGCATGCCCAAGATTTGAGAGGAGAATGGAGGAGAAGGGATTGTGGTGTGACCATCCCCCCTGGGGCGTGATTTCTCGCTTTCTGTCTCTATGTCTCTCTCTGTCTGTCTGGCGAGCGCATGCACCCTATAGTGAAAACCTCTTAAAAAAAAAAAGTTAACCAATTATAAATGATTGATGTAAGTGGGAATCTTAGATAGTTCAGGGTCACAAAAATAATTGAATCGACCAGAAATGAGATGTTAACTATATAATCTGGCAGGAGGGTCAAAGGTAGATAATGGAAATAACAATAATTTGGACATTCAGTCTTAAGAGGACAATTTCCATTGAATAAAAATAGAAGCTAAATCACAAAGGCTTTACTAATGGATAGGTGCTTTGCAGGTAGCGAATAATATTAATTTTAAAAAGGATTAGGCTCTCAATTATGTATAGTGATTGAATGCTTAAAAATAATAAATAAAAATAAAATTTTTAAAATTTTGAGAAGGATAGGCTAGCTCCATGACCTGGTGGTTAAGATAGGTGGATCTCACATGACCAGCCATGTGGTTCAAATCCTGGGCCCAGTGGCTTGTGAAACACACTGAATACATGTGCATGTGTGCCCCAAATTCTGAAAGGATAAAGAAATTAACAAGGAATTGCAGTGTGACCATGTCCCATAAGAGATGCCTTCTTCCTCTTCTTCTTACTCTGTCTCTTTCTGGTGTCTGTGCTTTCTGGAAAATAAAACACAATGATCTGGGTGTTGGTGGAAGGAATTTGATATATTCAATGTTAGGGCTTGATACTAGTAAAACAGAAAATGAGGTTATATGATGAGATGAAAAGTGGGTCATTGTCATGAACATTTCTAGTTCTACCACTTATTTTGTAACTTTGGACAAGTTTCTTATATTACTGAGTCTACTTTCTTGAACATGAGAATAATAATATCAATCTTGAATATTTAATTTTAGAGATAATAGTAAAAACTTAGTGAGCACTATTTTTTTTTTTAATTTGCCAGAGGGTATACATACTGGCTGGGGAAAGAGAGAGAAAGCGAGTGAGTGAGCGAGAGAGAGAGAGAAAGTGATAAAGCATGCCCCATGGGGGATGGTCATGCTACAATCCCCTTTTCTCCATTTCTTCCTCTGTTGGGGATTTTGGGCATTTATATACACATGCCCATCATGTTTTTCAAGTCATGGAGTCTAGCACTCAAACCACACAGTCAGCCATATGGGATCCAGATACCTTAACCACACCACCCGCTGGCTCCTTATGAAGCGCTTTATATGCACCAGGTCCTGTTTTAAAATATTTACATAAATGACTTCAGTTGTTAAATAAATCTTTTGAGGTAAGCTTTATTGTTATTCAGTTTTACAGGCAAGGTAACTGAGGTATCCAGGGATTAAGTAACTCTTACAAGTTTGCGTAGGTTATAAGAGAGTTAGGACTTTAACCCTGGCAGGTAGGATATTCTGCCTTTCTAATGTACCTAAAAGACAGCAACACAATTCTTATTTGTTTGTTAAAAAAAAGTCAGAGAATGCATGCACTCACTACACACACACACACACACACACACACACACACACACAGAAAGAGAGAGAGAAAAGAGGGAGAAAGCACCAGTAGGGTGTGGCCACACTGCAATCTTCTTTTTTTTTTTTTTTCTTTTTTTACTTTTTTTTTTTTTGGAGAGATTTTCACTGTAGGGCGCGTGTGCTCGCCAGACAGAGACATAGAGACAGAAAGCGAGAAATCACCCCCCGGGGGGATGGTCATGCCGCAATCCCTTCTCCTCCATTCTCCTCTCGGGATCTTGGGCACGCACGCACACGCGCCCGGCGTGAGTTTTAAGCCACCGGGTCCGGGACACGAACCGCGGTCGACTACGTGGGAGTCCAGCGACGTAGCCATTACGCTAACTGCTGGTTCCCCACACTGCAATCTTCTTCACCGTTTTTCTATCTTGTTAGGATTCTGAGCATGCTCACACACCTGCCCACTATGATTTTTATGCTGCTGGGTTCAGAATTTGAACCACAGTTGGCTGTGTGAGATCTGGCTCCGTTAACCCTTGAACATTGAGATGGGTCCAGTACAATTCTTGTCATACAGAAAATTCAGTAACTAGCACTTGTAATTATTACTAACTATTGGCTTGTCAGGAAAGTCATGATGCATTTTTGCATACAAACAGAAAAAAATACATGATAACTTTTCTGATGAACCGATATATTAGATTAAGGACTTATAAAACATTTTTTTTCTGATTTATTCTAAGTTAAGCATAATAGAAAATTATCCAAAAAGGAATTAAACATTTTCTGAATATCATTGTTAATTCTGAATAACTACAGAGGTCATACCTGAGGTTAAATGTATCTAGCTATATACTAGGCATAGATTAGGGCCCGTCTACTAGTGCCTTCCATGACTACCTCAGTTTCACTTTTAACACCTTTCTATACTGGTCTAATTCCTATAATATTAATTGATTTAGGTAATTTTAGATGATAGAGGTTTATATCAGTTATTAAGAGATTCCTTTCATGCTCTTTTTTCTTTGAGGATGTATAATGTATCTAGATATTGTTTGGGGGGTACTAGAAGACCAGTCTCTACTAATAATCAGGTAAATTTGATATCAAATGAGATGTACATCATTTGAAATCCTTGGTCTCATTATATCTCACCATTTTGGGAATCTAGCACCTACTTCTATGTTCACCTCCTCATTTAAAACTATTACCTTTTATGTTCAATAGTGGAAGACTGAGAACTATTGAATATCTACTACAAAGAGATAAGTTGGTCAAACTTATCTATTTTCTATATGTCATTAACAAACAGAAGTCTTTGGCTTAAAAATTAGAAGGTTGGTAGTCAAGAAGTCTTTGACCATAGCTAGAGAGAACAAGCAAATATCAGATGTTGATCCTGGACTCT
The DNA here is from genome assembly GCF_000334495.1 of Tupaia belangeri chinensis. Classification (NCBI taxonomy): domain Eukaryota; kingdom Metazoa; phylum Chordata; class Mammalia; order Scandentia; family Tupaiidae; genus Tupaia; species Tupaia belangeri. The sequence continues at coordinate 390,828 of NW_006206032.1, read as the reverse complement.
AGGGATACATAGAACTTAGAAGCAGTTTTCAGTTTTGAAATAAGAGATCATGAAGCTAAACAAATCTTTGATAGTTTTGTGTGGCTAACCTAACAAAAGTTAAAGAATTGAGCTTCAAGTAGGAGAGGATGTGATAAACTCTCTACTATTTCATTTGGGACACTGAAATTCTGCTTTCTGGAAATTAGGATGAGTTAGAAATAGAATAGCCTTCCATATCGAAATTAAAAAAAATGCATATACGATGACTGCAGTAAGCTATATAGCCCCAGCTGGGTACTACTTTATAATATGTTATAATATGTTCATTCTACTCACTGAAGTTTATGCATAAAGTCCGACTTGGGTTCATGTATAGGTATACATCAGCTGTGCTAGCTATTGGATATATTTAGACTAATTAAGTTCATTAGCAAATCAATTAAATGAGGGGAGGAAGGCATAGAAAGCAACCATGGATACCAGAGACAATGTGGGAGGAGGGTGGGAAATGGCAGAGAGTGAGAGATAGGGAATCAAGGATGGCACAACAAAAAACAAAGTATACAAGACATAAGAAATGGAAAATTATTTGCTGATAACATGTATGTTGATGTGTTTGAGCCAATACACAGTGTATTTTGGATGGAAAATTCATTTGTATGCTGTAATGATGTATAGTGAATTAATGTAAAAAATAAATACATTTAAAGAGAAAAAAAAGAAAAGAAATAGAACAGCCTTCACAGGACATGAAACCTAGCACTAAATCACTTAACACTGGAAATTGGATTATGATTATCCCAGATTGCTAGTGTTGCTAGGAATCTAGCAAAAGAAAAAAAAATTAGAGAAATATACACAATCATTAATAGCTTCATTATTTGAAAAATAATTTTTTCATATAAGATATCTGGCATGAACAATAACTAGACATACAATACTGTGAGATAACATGAATGAAAACCAAGTGAGACAACAGAAAACAGAAACATACTTTTAGGGGATTCATGTATCTCATTTATGAGAAAGAGATTTTTTAAAAAGTTATGCTCATATAGTCAAGGAGAGAAAAAACAAGATAGGGAATTTTAGTTGACAGCTGAAAATTTTAAAAAAGAAAATAGCAGAACTAAAAAATGAATAATTTAGAATAATACATGAAATACTGAAAATTCATTAAAAGTTAAGATCTCAATGAATATGTTTTAAAAATAAGTTCTACTGAAGATAGGATTAGTAAAATGATACATAGATAAGTAAAACACATCCAGAATTAAAAAAGGAGACAAAAATGGAAAATACAGAAGAGAAGGTAGGTGCATACAGTGATAAATTTTAATTTAGGATAACTGATGTCCCAGAAGGAAAAGTAGCAAGAATGAAACAGATGGGATATTTAAATAATGACTATTTTTTGAAAATAATAAAATGTATCAAGCCAGAAATTGAAAAAGTCTATGAACCCAAGTGAGATAGATATGAAGAAATCTACTTTTAAGCCTTCAGAATTAAACTGCATAAAATCAAAGAAAAAAATTAAGATTAGTGAGAGAATAGAGACATTACACTATAAGAAAGAAAAATTAGACTGACTTCTTTTTTCTTATAGAAACAAGTAGGTAATAAAAGCCAAAACTACAATAACAATAGAATATTGTCTTTAAAGTTATGAAAGGAAATTCAACTTAAGTATTTATGATCAGAAAAAACATATACTTCAGTAATGTTCATGTAGCCAAGACATTTTTAGATCAAAGCAAAACAAAAATCATCAGTATATTTACTCCAAATAACATGATCTCATTACAAAATGAAAGTCAGAAGTTCAGAAGGTAATAGAAGCTCAATTAAAATGATAACTATGTAAGTCAGACTGAATACTGACTGTATTAAGTAATCATAATAACATTGTAGCATGTAAAATATATCTACAGATACATAACTAAAATTCCCTATCTTGTCTTTTCTCTCCTTGACTATATGAGCATAATTTAAAAAAAGTAGACACAGAACTACAAATCACCAAGTCAGGGAGTAAGATAACTTAGATAAGTTATTTTAAATTCTTTAGGATTATAACATTAATGTTAGAATTGATAATTCTAAGGTATTTTTTAAGCTTATCAGTTTCAGAGAGAGAAGGAGAGAGACAGTATCCTCAGTGGTTCTAGAACCGAGATCCACCCTTGACCTTGAGTTAGCCTGGATCATAGGCAAGCTTCTGTCAAGCAAACTTGGGGTGGTCTCTGGACTTGAACTGAGAGTATTCCAACATGGGATTGCCTTATGTTGCATTTTTACCCTTGTAACACCATCTGGCCCTCACACATTGTATTCTTGTACTCAAAAATCAAATCATACCCCTACTAATATGGACAATTGTTATATGTTCCTAAAGACCCTGTTGAGAGTGACTTTCTCTCTCTCAGGCTCTCTCATGAAAGAAATGAATAAACTTAAAAAAGTATCAGGATAGTGAATTATAGAAACTAAAAAAACTTTTTTTTTTCAAATCTTCATAAGTGTATTCGACAAATATTTATTGGGTACCTGCTATGATATTAAAAAGTCAAAATTTATACTATGTGGAATTTATATTCATATATATATATAAAACAGAAGAAAAAATAAAAACAAAAAATCCTTAAAACTAATATATGTGATCAGATAGACAGATGACATAGAACTAATATAAAGGAGGAAGTAAACACTAGAGATACTTGTGGGTTGACCTTCCCGCATAGAGAAGCCTGTAATTGTATACTTGAGAAACCTGAAGATAGTAATAGATGGGTCAATCATACAAGCCATCTGTGGTCTTTGAATTTATTCTAAAGGGAGAGATTCACACTCTGTGGGAGATTTTATGCAGAAGAGTACCATGAAGAGATTTAAGGGTTTTTTTGTTAGGTTATCCTTTGCTATAGGGAGCCTGAACTCACCAGAAAAAAGATAGAAATCGAGTAAGAGAGAGAGAGAAACGGAAAGTGAGAAATCACCTGCTGGGGAGATGACCACACAGCAATGCGGCTATTCTCCACTCTCCTTTCAGGATTTTGTGCATGCATGTGCACATGGTGGACATGATTCTCAAACTGCAAGGTCTGGGACTCAAACCACAAAGCCGCCCATGTGATGTCCAGGGCCTTAACCTTCATGCCAACTTTTAAAATGATTACCTTGGGAATAGACCACAGGAAGCACGTACTAAAAAGGGGAGGGACATATTGAAAACAACTATTGCAAAAGTCCTGGTGTGAGATGCTGGTGTTTTAGATTAGAGAGATACTAGGAGGAAATTTGGCATATATCTCAAGTACTGCAAAGACCTATTATTTAGAGTATTTTGATCAAGTTTTTGCATAACATTTAGAAAATAGAGATTGAATCAAAGTGAGAAAGCTTAGGGGTAGTGTTCATAAAACCTTATTAAAGTGAACTCTAAGCATTCTAAAATTATTGTCTAAATTTAGTGGCTTCAGATTATTTATTTTGTTTAGTAAAGTAAAATAAACTACTTCTTCAGATATGAAATAGAATTTTTTAAATTAAAAAATATACCCTAATGGTATAGCTCCAACCTAGCATTTACTATGGTTTATACTGTATTCTAAACATGTCAATATAAAAAGTAGACCTGTATTAGAAAGATATTTTTTCCTCACAAAACAAGAAACAAAAAAATGAAAGACAGTTCTGACAATACTAGGTTTCTAATTCCATGAGCTTTAGAAATAGTGGCCTAGCTCCAGAATAAATTAAGGTCACTAAATAGTGACCTTTTTCTCTTCGGCTAGAAAATTTCCCCCAGAAGATGTTTTCATAGAGCTACTCTGTTTAGTTTAATAAAATCTCCAGGTGTCTTTCTTGGTGCCATCTGATATGCCTTCTCTACCCTCATCATTGGTGCAGATATTCTTGGAGTTGGACTCCAGTTTAAAATGAACATTAGATGAGTTTGTGCTAGTGTTCCAGGACTGGCAGGAGATTTCCCATCCAGGCTGTAATTAATTTCAAAGGATTGCTGCAGTGAGAGATTATTTAAGCAAACATGAAAACAGAATTTAAGCTTTTCTCTCAAATGATGAAATTTCATACAGATTTATTAAAATACATAATCCTCGGATTAACCTCTGACTTCGAAATTAGCTTGCTCTTTGTGCCTCTACCTAGTGCCTTACTTCACTTTCATATCCAGAAGAGTTTTGAAAAAATAACTTTTAAATGGCAACCCCTGAATTTGTTATTTAATCTTATTCTAATCCTATAATTGTATTAATTAAATCATGGGGAATTCAGTTTTTAGGATTGAAAAATAAATGATCATAAGTCGTCTTTTAATAAAAAGATTAATAGGTGAGCATCTATGAATCTCAGGCATACCTAACTTTGAGTACTGGGGTAGATGATTAAAAAAAACAAAAACAAAAAACAAAGTAGAGAAGATATTGAATAACTTCTTTAACATATTCTGCCTTTTTGGGACAAGCTTCAGAGTTTTATATTAAGATACAACAGATTTGTTTGGCTTTCATTTATTTATTTATTTTTCAATAGGTCTATTTTTGTTGTTTCTGGGTTTTTTTTTTTTGGCCATTTTTAAATGCTTTAATAAATATGTATTTACCAGAGAAGATATAAAGAGACAAAGGAAGGGAGGGAAAGGAAGAAAGCACCTCGTCATAGGGGCTTGGTTACACTATAGTCCCTTCTTCTCCATTTCTTAATCCTGTTTAGACAGGGGTTATGCATGCACACACACCCTGCATGGCTATTTTTTTTTTTATTGTCATTGTTTTGTTTTGTTTTTGAATGCTGTCAGGGCTGAGATTTGAACCATGTGGTTGGCCATGTGGAAGCCAGCTCCCTTAACCACTAGGCAATAGAGCTAGCCCTGTTGCTATTGTTTTTTAAATACACATTTGTTGCAAAATATATAAACACTATTAACTATATAAATTAGAAAGTCCTTTTCCCTGACCTACCACCTGCCTGCTCCCTGAGACAATCATTGCTTGTAGCTTGATGTGTATTTTTTCATGATATATTACATAATAAATAGTCGGGTATATGGTAAAGTATAATATATTTCATGCATAAATGGACCTAGTTGTCTTTGATTTATCAATATATCAGGATCACTTTTCATGTCAAAACATGATGTGTATCATTTGTTTGAAAAGCTACATAATATTCTATTGAATCAGTATATCAATATGTGTTTGGGCATTTCTTATGTTCCAGCAATGGATAAAGAATTTCACATATATTAACAAGTTTAATTCTTGTAGCAACTTAAGTGATATATTACATCTTGTTTTGTCACATGAGATAATAAGACTTAAGAATGTTAAGACGTCACCCAAGACCTCAGTACTTAGTTTATCTAGCTGGGCCTTTAGTATATCTATCTGGGCCATAATTTTTTAACCGTGCTACAAATCCTCCCATATTTTAATTGTTAATAGTTACCTTTAAATTAAAAAAAATGAGAACCTCCATTGAACATACTCATGTACTTTTGTATATTTCTAGTTCTTTCCTTTACAATAATTTTTTAGGAGTAGAGAGGGAAAGGATGGTTTCAGCTCCATCCTTTATAGGAGAGAAAGCCATTCCTACTAATGTTATATTTGACAGTGTCTATTTCCTCAATCACTTGCTGGTCCTAAGAATTGTAGATTTTGTTAACTTTGATGAATTAATAGATGCTGATTAAAAGAATTCAAACCTTGGGACCAGCAGTTGGCATAATGGCTATGTTGCTGGACTCCCATGTAGTTGACAGTGGTTCGAGTCCTGGATGTGGTGGCTTAAACTCATGCCAGGTGTGTGTCTATGTATGCCTAAGATCCTGAGAGGAGAATTGAAGAGAAAGGGATTGTGGCGTAGCTCTCCCCCCAGAGAGGGTGATTTCTCATTTTCTGTCTCTCTGTCTATCTCTGTCTTTCTGGCGAGTGCACGTGCCCTATAGCAAAACCCTCTTCAAAAAAAAAAAGATTTTCTTTTCCTCTTTAAATTTTGTTTTTCTGTCTTTTTCTTATGTATGATATTTAAGTACAATGGGGACAAACCTAACTTTCTTTCCTTAATCTTCCAACAATGATATTCTTCTTAGAAAACTTTAACCCCAAATTATTAAAATATCAATCTCCTTCTTCTTCATGCATTGTTATAATTTTATTTTTAATGTTAAATTTTAAACTATAATTAGGAACCAACAGATGATATAATGGTTACATTGCTGGACTCTCACATAGTCAACCACGTTTGAGTCCCAGACTTGGAGGATTAAAACTCACGCTGGGTGCGTGTGTATGCATGCCCCAAATCCCAAGAGTAGGATGAAGGACAAGGGAGTGCCTTGTGGTCATCCCCCCCGGGGGAGATGATTTCTCCTTTCCTGTCTCTCTGTTCCTCTCTATCTCTCCGGTGAGCACATGTACCCTGTGGCAAAAGTCTCTCTCTAAAATAAAAAAATAAATAAAAAAAGAATTAATCCACAATTGGTAATTATTTTTGTGTGCATAGCAGATATCTCTTTAACACCAAATGAAGGGTTAATTGTTCCAAAATTTAATGAAGAATCTATCTACTACTTATAATTTAAATTTCATTATTTTCTAAATTCTTACCTATGTGTAATCAATTTTAATTTTGTATTATATATTCTATTTCAAAATCCTTTCTTAAAACTACACTAACCCTTCAAGAAATTAATCAGCAATTACATGGACTTAGCCATAAGTCTATCTAATTTCACTGCTAAGCCTTAAGAAAAAATCCTCAGCTCACATCCTTTCTGTAAACTATTTGTCTGTCTCTTTTTTATTCATTACTATAATTCACTTCTTGTTTGGTCAAATTTAATTCTTAAACAACCCTTTTTCAGAATGCCGCATTGACATCATAGCTTCTGAGCCTTTAATGACCAATGCAGTTTTCTTTTCTCTAAGAGATGAAAACTAGTCAATATGCCAAAATTACCTAAATTTGGCTCCACTGAGTACCACTCCTTAATGAGATGTTGACAACTGTTTTAATGTGTGAGGGAATGCTATTGTCAGAAAAATGTGGAAAGTGTGTTAATAAAAATTGAAACTAGTTTACTGATATGTTTGTTCAAATTTTATTTCATTGTGGGACTTTGAAGAGTTAGTCTGAATAAAATATTGAGCTTTATGATTCTCTAGAAAATAAACACAATATGTATTTTATTTTATTTTATTTATCCATAGACACATTTTAATAACACAGATCAAGGTCTCATGGCACAATAAGTGGAACCATTTGGAAAATTATCATTCTGATTATTAGGGTATGGAATTCTAGCTGGTCTATTCATTGAGGTTTGTGGAGGATATTTATTATCTTTCTTATCAAAATGTAAGGAAAACTTTCCCAGCTTACTTTTGCCCATCTAATGAATTGGGCTCTGCTCTGTGCATTGGGCCTATTCTCTCTTCTGTGTGTCATAGTTATTCAGTTAGTTACTTGGTGATATTTAATTAGAAACCACTGTATACCAGGAGCTCTTACAGATCTCAGAAATATAATCACCAAAAAAATCAGAAAAAATCTTGTGGAGGTTGGTGGCAAAAGAAAAAAAAAAGAGAAAATAATGAAATGAATGTATTACAAATTTTTTTCATAAAAGGGACAAAATATAGAGATGGGGCCTAGGGAGTATGGAGTATGCATATGTGTGTTTGTGGAATGGTATTTGGTATGGTTCAGTTTTAGGAAGCCAGACATGTTTTGCTGTGAAATTCACCTTTTAACAAGGACCTAAAGGCGATGAGAGAGCAAGTCATGAAAGTATCCAAGATGAACACTGGCATCAAGAAAACCAGGGAGAAAGAACACTGAGTTAATGTTTTCCTTTATGGGTTTGTAAAAGTTGGCTAGCAATTCAGGCCATCTATATCTCAGTAGGAAGATGTTTCATTCTTTAAACCCAGAGAACATTGAAGACCTTTGTTACAGCAAAAAACCTGTCATGTCGGCCAGAGCAAGTCCTTCCCTCATGATCTCTCTGCTTTTCCTGAAGCTCTTTCCTAGGAGAGCTACAAGATGTTTCCAGGTGTAGTATCTGTCCATAAAGAAGCGGCCAGGAGATTATTTGAATCTGTACTGGTGCTCTGCTGGAGAAGTTACTCACGTTCTGTTCTAGGCCCTTATAGAACCATTGATTTCTTCATAGCCTATATAGTCAACTGCAAGCCAGGGTCCTGGACCTGGAGGCTTGAAAAACACACTGGGCCTCTGTGTGTGTGTGTGTGTGTGTGTGTGTGTGTGTGTGTGTGTGTGTTTGTGTATGTGTGGGTGGCCAAAATCGAGAAAGGAGGAAGAGATGGAGAAGAAGGTGCTGAGGGGTGACCATGCTCCATCGAGAGTTCGTTCTTGCTTTTCTTCTCTCTCTCTCTCTGGGTGAGTGCATGGGGCCCCTGGCAAATTAAAAAAAGAAGAAAAATTGGAAATTTAAGGAAATTAAAATTTCTGTTCTTTATCACCTCCACATATTTTAATTTGACGCATAACTTGACTTGGTTTTAGAAACTGAATTACTAATGTAAAGGAAATAGCAGAAGTGCCCTTCTTTGCATTTGCAATGTAAAATGTGTGTGTGTGTGTGTGTGTGTGTGTGTGTGTGTAATGTGAGAACGAAAGAATGTCTAGACTGAAGAGCTAAATTACTTTCTATCATCATTTCGAAGACATATTAAGGAATTTGGAATATAATGTTGAAAATAGTGCTAATATTTCTACCTAGATTCTTTGCTTTATATGTAACTTTTCTTCCTACCCCTCTCCCAAGAAATTATTTTCTTTATTAATTTTATTGAGTATTAATTTATATGCAGTAAATGTATTCACTTAAAATGTGCAATCTGTGGAGTCTTGCCAATTGATATATCCATAAAATCAATCTTCACTGCAGTCAAGCAACAGATCATTGCTGTTGCCTGCAAAAGATTCCTTATGTTACTCTATAGTTGATCTCTCCATAAATCCTTTGCCCCAGATAATCACTAATCTGTATGTCACTGTAGATTAATTTTCATTTTATGTAAACAGAATAATTGAATATGGCCTGTTTTACTTTTGCCACTTGAACTTGGAATTTTTTTTTTTTTCAATTCATCCATGGTGTCGTGTATATCAGCACTTTATTCTTCTCATTGCCAATTAGTGTTTTGTTGTCTGCATATACGTTTACCTGTTAATCTGTCAATGGACCTTTGTGTTAATTTTCAGATAATTTAGCCATGAACATTCGTGAATCATTTTTCCTGAGACTAAATCCATTTGATTCTCTTATGGGATTTAGACTTCACATATTAAACTACTGGATTACATTGCAGAGCTATAATAGTGCTGCTAATACTATAAGTTTGGAAAATTTTCAAGTCTGATGTAGCAGGAAAAACTTTGCATGTGGAGTTCATGATAGAGCTTTGCAATAAAGCTACTTCAGTGAATAAAATCTGAAATTTAAAATTGTGGAAGAAAAGGCAATGGGCAATGAACCAAATCACTACAAATCACAGAAATTCAAAAGAAAAATTGAATATGTTCAGTATTCATAACACACAGGCGGTGTGAATTCTCTAGGAGAAAGCAGAGGTGCAAACCCCAGAATAGCTGGATCTGCCTGGCAAGTCTGCTATTATGCTGCTAAGAACTGTAATAACTCTTTGTTTATCCAAAGAATGAGTGAAGCCCACCTATGAAGGGTCCAATGTTAGACTATGACACTTTTAAACATTAGAATAAATCTCAGAGGGCATTAAGTAATTAAATAAATCCCAGTTCAAGTCATCTTGCTGAAATGGCTTTAGTCCTTCACATGAAAGTCTTAAGAAAAACTGTATAAAATCTGAAAGCCTTAGTTTTTTTTTTTTTTTTGAAAGCCTTAGTTTAAGATGGTTCAAAATGCAAGTTTTGAACTAAAACTCCAAGGTACAGTGCAATTCAATGCAGGTTATAGTATAGTAACAATTTATGTGATATAGCCTAATTAATTTTTTTCACTCATTAAATACTGTTCTGTGGTTGTGATAAAATAGGGGAAAGATGGCCAAAGAAACTCATATTTTTTATCAATGGAAAATATATAGAAATTATTTGGAATGCCTAAAACTAACAAAACAAGAAACAACATAAGATGCTCCCAGATGGTCCAGAGTTCCCCAAAGGGACATGGTGACTGGTGACATCTCTCATGTCGAAGGGGTGGGGGTTGTGCCAGGTAATCCTCCTGCCTCCCTTTTCTTCCCTAGTTTTATTTGAGGCTATAGGCACTAGAATCTCCATGGTAGCAGGGATTTGGTCAGTCTGATTATTTACTTCTGTATGTTTGGCATCCACCCCAGCGCTGAGGTGTGGGTGAGTAGTGAATACTCAATGAATATCTGTTAATGAGCATTTTGCTTTTGTCTCAGGCCACACCTGAACTCCATGCTGCTCAAAGCTCCACTGTCAGTTCAGCAACTGCTCATACTGCATGTGGTGCTTCACACTAACCCCAACCAAAAGTAACAGACAGCCTCAACACAATCCCAAGTGTTGATTTAAGCAGAAAGTGATCCTAATGCCTGTTTCCCAATAATATACTTCTCCAATACAGAGTTCAGTCTCACCTGAAGTGCTCTGTATATTTGCATTACCATTTATTAAAGACTATATATCTTAGCCATAAGCAAAGAGTTTTATTTTTATTATTCATATCACATAGACGAAAGAACTGGGGTGCTTTTCTTTGGACATATTTCTTCTCAACAAGAGGCCATACATTCTTAATTTCCTTCTCTAAAAATGTAATTCATGACAGTGAGGACTTTAGTACATGTTGAGTGGATGAATGAATAGATACATGATTGGACAAATTTGTAGGAGAAAGAATTTCAGAGGATCAAGAAATGATCTCTTTCTGGGTGTGAAATAATACATTATAACTTATTGGTAAATGGAAGAACTTGACAAATTGTGTCTGCAAGTCAGATAAAACTATGTAAAATTCCAAAATATCCAAAATTCAGTGTGAATCTTTTAAATACATAGAAGAGTTGCGTGGGCTTAAGGATACAGAGGAATTCAGGATTCAATCAAAATCTTTAACTTAAAAAAAAAAAACCTAGACATAACCTCAGATTCCATCCCATTCAAAGGCTTTTAGAATTAGGCAGGAAGGCATTCAGATATTTTAAAATTTCTCTTTAAAATGTAAAATTCAGTAAAATTATCAGCCTGGTAGAGAGTTGACAACAGAAGTAGGTTGTGTAACATACAAGACTCAACGATTTTAAAATATTGAAGCAAATAATACAGTGACTTTTGAGAAGAGGGATCTGATTGTCCAGGATACAACACAAATCTCTTAATAGTGGTTGAAAGCCCTGTCTTATGTTCAAGATGTAACATAACTTCAGTTAACTGAGATGATGCTTTCCTTCTTTAATGAATAAAGGCATTGCAACCCCAGGATATTTAGGATTAAATAGAAAACAATTAAGGAAATAAAAATATTAGCATTACTATTTTAATTTTAGGAAGATATGGAGTAGATATTTGTCATTTCATGTTCTTGCAAATTTTAATGAAATTTGATGTTAATGTGATAACTTTGTGTTTTATTTATTTATTTATTTATTAGAGATGTTTGCTATAGGGCACAAGCACTCACCTTAGGGACAGAGAGACAGAAAGCAAGAAATCACCTCCCAGGGGGGATGACCATGCTGCAATCTCTTCTCCCTTCTCCTCTTGGGATTTTGGTTATGCACCCACTCCTGGCTTGAGTTTTAAGCCTCCAGGTCCAGGACTCGAGCCACGGCAACTATGTGGGAGACCAGCAACATAACTGTTATGCTATCTGCTGGTCCCTGTTTTTTTTTTTTTTTTTATTTAGTTTAGCAGAGTTTAATTGAGCAGAAAAACATGATACCTATCAGGGACCCCAGAACAGCTTCTGGGTAACCTCGTGGTTGAGCATATTTAGAGTCTAAAAAGGGATAATGACATTTGTAGGAATGGGAAAGTGATGTACAAAAACAGAAGGGGGAATGAGGTAGAGAAACAATTTAATTGATTACATCTTGAAGTTTGTCTGCATTGACATGGTTTGAAAGATAGATGTCTGTGATTGACTGAAGTGTAACGGCTGTGATTGGCTGTAATGTAGCAACTTACTGAGGAAGTAGTTTTTAAAGTGAGATCACAGTTGGTGAAACTAAAGCAGAAGTACAGAGGCTTTCTCAGGTCAATATACTTTAACGATTGCCCCTTTTTGGTCATCATCTCAATTTTGAGAGATTGACCAAACCTGGGGGCATTTACACCACTCTCTGTCACCAACATAAATATTTTCTGGTTCTTAGCACAGAAATTATGATCAGCATAGAATTCAGAAGGTTCCTCTGGTCTCTGGCATGGAATTTGTGTCATGATGTCACACGAGTTGAATGATTCCTTCTGATAACATTTTAAAAGTATAAAATTGAAAAAATTGATATAGATTTATAAGTTTTGGTTAAATCTTAGCTCTTGCACATTTTTTGATATCTAAGATAACTTTATACTTATAGTTCTTATAAAGTTTGTTTGAAAGTTGTGAAGATCATTTGGAACTATGATCTGGAAAGCTTTATTTTCTAAATCAATTGAAGTCATTTAAAATAGAAATTAATGTAATGAAATTTAAAAATGTGAATAAGATATTTTGGGGTATTTAACAAAATTTGTAAAAACAACCAGACACATTAGAAGATATCTTGAAAGTAATTATCAAATAACTAATTAATTTAAATTGCCAGAGGGCACTTGCATTTACCGGAGTGAAACAAAGAGAGAGAGAAAGGAGAGAGAGAGAGAGAGAGAGAGAGAGAGAGAGAAAGAGCACTCCTAAGGGAGGTGTAGTCATGCCAAAATCCATTCTCCTTCTTTTCTCCATTCTATTGGAACTTTAGGCATATATTCAGAAGTGGCTGGCACTTTTTCAGGCCACAAGGACCAGTATTTGAATAGTGTTTGGCCATGTGAGATCTGGCTCCCTTAACTGCTGAGCTCCAGGGCTGACCTGGATGTAATTATTTAAGCTTGTTAGGGGGTTAGTGCCAGAAGTGGAGTGTGTGGAGAAGAGGGACCTAAGGAAGGACATTTGGAAGAGGGATACGGAGAGAAAGCATTGACGGGATGGGGAGGTGTGGTGTTATTGGTGGAAGATACTCTGATCAACTGGACTGGGGAGAAATGTTCACACACATACTGAAATGTTCGCTTTGTAAGCTAAATAATATGATTGAATTTATCTAAAAAATTAAAATAAAAAAATAAATAAATAGAAAAAATAAGATTGATATTTTAAACTTAAACATTTGAAAATAGGGGTTGGAACTTGTAACTGTAATAAGCTGAAGATTAATTTTGAATCTGAAACAAAACTCTGAGTGTTCTTTTGAGGACACACACACAAAGAGCTTCATAGTAACATCGATTTATCTAATATTATTTTGTGAGACATTAGAGTTAAATATAGCATAGTCCCCACACATACTAGGTTCTTACTCAATGCTGAGTGAGTGAAATGTCATAATAGCTTAGCCACTAATAGCAATTGCACTCTTAGATATCACACCTGAGGGTGCTCGATATAAAGCCTGTGTGGGAAAACCCTTCTTGCCATAGGACTTAAGATTCTGTAAAGGCTCCAGGGGCTCAGTTTTAATATGTTATTAGGAGAGCTCATAGTCTCTGAAAAAAAAAAAAGAGAGATTCCAGAATTACCACTACAGACTCTAGAGGATGAAATCAAAAGGCTTAGAGAAGCATGTATGATGTGATGATTTACTGCATAAGACTAGAAAACATAGACTTTGACTGTATACCTGAAGAGGGAGCCATTGATACTACATTTCCTAAAGAAACACACCATGCATTGGTGAAAGGAACTGACATAAATGAGAAGCTCAGTCATGTTCCTTTCTGTAGGCCAGGACTGATGGGAGCAGATGCTAGTCCTCTAGTAGGAAAGGCCACTTGACAATCTTAAATCCCTGAAAGGAGGAGGACATAATTACCATTATGGGAAGGAAGGCACAAATAACATCTGTAAGAATTTGTGGAGGTGGATAAAACATGGTGTTTCTAGAGGGAAATAAAGGTAGAAAACCAAGGAGGATAGTGTTTGTAAACAAGAGTTCAAGGATTGGTCAACAGAAAGGAAGAGGCTAAGGTTAGCTGCCCAGTGAAAAGTCACCATTCCATGATTAGTTGGACTGAAAATTGAGCTTGAGATTAGACTCAGAAGCTATTAACTAAAGGACAGGCCAGGACCCATGAGAAGGGACCACACAACAACGCAAGCATATACAGTAATGATTCACCCTCTTCTAAAAGAAGGTGTAGACCTGTTTACTTTGGAAACCATGCACTGAGGAAAAAAGTCTTGCAAGGGCTGTTGGATAGAGCTTTGAGTTGCCTCTTATACTCAAGAATCCAAACCATCCATCATCAAGGTTTCTTCAATGTAGGAGACATGACTGAGTCAGGTGACAGACTTATTGCCCAGGTCCATCTCACTGCAGGTCAAGTGGGAACATGGACCATCCAGAGGTCATTTCTCTGTTGCTCAAAGTATAATTGAAATATACTTGATAGTGGTAAAAATACCAGATTTCTAGGCCTGTAAAATAAGAATTATTTTTTTAAATTTATTTTATACATTCAATCTCTGTATATCACCACAGCTTATAAAATGATTTTTCCCAGTTGGAATACAGTGCATACCATTCTAGGGTAAGAATTATTAGAGTCCACAGTTCCCATCGAATCATGTCAGGATTAGACTTTATCTGACACAACATGCTTCCTTCCACTTGCCTTACTCCTTTGAAAGTTTTCCAGACTGTGCTTCCATATCAACTCATGTGCACTTGAATCCCTGACTCAAGCTCTGCCTCTAGAAAATCTCATCTCTAACATCATATTGGCCTGTGCCTTAGATTGTAGACTTGTTGAATCATTTAAGCCTTTCATAAGTAGAAAATGTGAGTTATATATTTAGAAACTACATCTTTTATGGGAAAATTATATTTTTCTTTTATAAGATGATATCGCATTTTCTTGGACATGCTAAAAATATTTTAAGTAGAATGAAATCACTGCTGGGAACTCTGTTTCAAAGCCTGAAAGTGACTTTGTATTAAAAGTTATCTATACTTCAGTCGTTCTTGCCTGCTTTCTCAGAAAAATATGTAGAAGAAAGCAACTTGCCCACTTTACATTATTAAGATGTGAACCTTTTAGTACTATTTCAATGTTCACAGGATTGAGAGTTCTTTCTCCATACTTCAGTGCATATAAACTAGTGTGTGGTTGAACTTCGATGTTTTTCTATGACACTTATTGCTGGCCATTTATTTTTTCTAATTTATAGACCAATATTTATTTAAGTTTAAAGCATTTATAGATGTGGACATCTTTTAAGTTAGTGCTCTTATATCTTCTTATCTTAAAGTAAATGGGCTAAAAGAATGTTCAGTATGCTAAAAATGCACAGAAAAGGATGGAGATGAAGGAAATTGTTTGACTACTCATTATTTTTGGGCAACTCGAGGTCTCATGCCACGTTTATTGAATTACTAATGCCTAATGATTCTCTCTCTCTCTTTTTTTTTTTTTTTTTTTGCTCATTCAGAGTCATTTAATAACATGAAAGTGAAAATTGTGACTACCCTCATTAATAATTAAAAGAATGGGGCCAGTAGGTGGCATGGAGGTTAAGGTGCTGGATCTGATGTGGCCAGCTTTGCAGTTTGAGTCCTGGACTCAGCAGCTTGAGAATCACACTTGGTGTGTGTGCATGTGTGCTCAAAAATCATGAGAGGATACTGAAGGAGAAGGAACTGTGGCATGGTTATCCTCCCTGGGGGGGGGAGTGACTTCTCACATATTTTTTTTTTCCCTCTCTTTGACAAGGGCACACACCCTATAGCAAAAACTGTAAAGAAAATAAGAAATAGAGGAGTGTGTTTCTATTTGGAGGCAGGCGGGGAAGAGTGAGTGAGTGACAGAAAAGAAAGATTGGAGAGAAGAAAACAATTAAATGGAAATGTTTCAGTTAGGAGAAAAGCAGACCATAATACCATAGTTAATGCTTTAGAACAGGAAATGAATCTCTCCTTTCTGTGAAAAACTGTTAAAAACTAGAAAATCCTGAAAACAGTAGGAAAAATAAAGAATGACAGCTTTAGGGGATAAAGAAAAATGGTGATTTTTTTCAGGAACACTCCAGATAATTAGGGTCAGTGATTCCTGAGGAGTTGATGACGGCACCAACAAGGAGTAGATGTCCCAGCAGAAAAGTGACTCAAGGCTTTTTCTTACATAATGGTAGAAATTCTCAGGCTACAATTCTGTCTCAGTTTCCTCTACATTGCCTTCAATTTTGGAAAAATAGAAATATACACAAACAACTTTCTAGTGAGAGTAGAAGTTGACAGAGATTGGCCATTGTTTCCCAGTAGTTTTTCTTCACTTCTTCCTCGTAAAATAAAAGTATCTATTTTTAGCTGAAACCTGGCTAACTGGACACATTTATTAGCACCCCTGCCTGTCCTAAGAACTTGTGGCTATAAGGCTGTTTTAGATGCCAGGTTGTTGGCAGAAGTATAGTGTATAACTTTTTTTTTAAGTGCATTTATTCATTTCTTCCATGAGCCAGAGATGCAGAGGGAGACAGATCGTGCCTCAAACAGGGTCCCAGCACAGAAATCCACCCCCAGCCTCGACCACTGGCATGCATCATGCATGTGATGTGAACCCAGAACCCTCCCACGTGAGTCAGCCTTGCGGAGTGCTCCATCGCTGTATGACCATCCAGCCTCTGCAAAGTACAAGCTTCTAACTAAAACTAAGGAGCAAACTTGTCTTAGTTGCTATATCCATCATGTTGTTTGGGATATGAACATAGTGGTAAGACTTTCTGAAAAAGAATCACATCTGAGGAAAGGCAAAGGAACAAGGCCATTAAATGACCACATGCTGTATAGCCTTCCTAAAATATAGCCTTCTTATGTAGAAATATGTGTAACATATTTCTATCATGTTCACATCTCTACTGTTTTAGGTCTGTATTCCATGCAGCTGAAATAATATCCTAGGGTTGATAGACAAAGTTTACATTTTGATATAATATTGACATTTTCCTATATTTGTGCATTTTCTGTGATAACTAAATACCCCCCACCACCATTATGTTCTTAAATTTAAAGTGAAAGTAAGGTGAATAAATAAGACTGATTCCATACAAATGATTTTTCTAAGGAATACCTAAAGGAAGATACATTAATTAATTACTAAGGACTTTGCTAGAAAGGTAAACAACTGACAATAGTAAAAATAACACAGCTATAGAATTAGACCATGATTGCTTTGGCTTCTAAGGTTATGCTTGATACTACAGAGTTTGTGCTACCAAAGGCTCAGAAAAATGATAGTATCATGATGTGGTTTAGTAATTAAGTTGATCATAAGCAAATTAATAGCTTCAGAATTTTATAAAGATCTTATTTAGGGGCCAGCAGTTGGTATAATGGTTGCGGTTCTGGATTCCTATGTGACCAACTGTGATTTATGTCCCAGACCCAGTGGCTTGAAACTCATGATGGGCATGTGTGTGGGTGTGTGTGGGTGTGTGTGGGTGTGTGTGGGTGTGTGTGGGTGTGTGTGGGTGTGTGTGGGTGTGTGTGGGTGTGTGTGGGTGTGTGTGTGTGTGCATGCCCAAAATGCTGAGAGGAGAATGGAGGAGAAGGGGTTGCTGCATGGGGGATAATTTCTCTCCTTCTGTCTATCTTTGTGGCTCCACACCTTACAGCAAAATGTCTCTAAAAACAAAAACAAAAAAAAATCTTATTCGGATGCATTTTTATGTTGACCTTTTGGATATCTCTGTGGAAGATATATCTGAATGAAAATGAATACAGAACAGTAATTGTTTCTGCGATTGCTGAATTTGAGCCACATGCCTTTGGAAGACTCTAGTCCATTATAGAGGTTGCTTCTCATATTAATGAACTCAATATTGAATAACTCTGAAACTAAGGAAGAAAGGTGTAGAACATTGAGATCTCACTTTAGAATTTTCTTCCTATAAAGAACTTGTTTTTGAATGTTTAAGCAATTTGGCTTGTTTTATTTCCCAAGTAGCATTTTGATCCCAAAGTGGTATTTATTAAACACCCCACTCTGACTTGCTTTACTATTATTGCTACTACTATTACTAGTATGATCACAAGACATGGAAATTGGCAAGACAAGAGAGAAAAGCATAAGGGAGAAAAAGAAAGAGGTGAAGACAGCAGATTTGAAGGAGAAAAGGCAGAGAGAAAAAGTGATGAAAAAGAAAGAACAGAAGGAATAGTAATGTTAGAGAGAAAAAATGGAGTTACAACTTCAGCTCGAACGGAAGTAGCTTCACTTACATACAAGCCTTTGCAGCTAAGTGAACTACACTGGAGTACAATTGCATGCTTCTTGTCTCTAAGTGGGTAAAATTTTAGTTGTGCTATAAAAACAGATGCTAATATCAACACACGATAAGGGCTGACTCCCTGAGCTAAATACTTTCTTTGGGGCATAACTGTCCTAGAAATTTAGACAAATTTTCTCTAGTCATTTCTGGTGTATTTTCTTAAAATTCCTTGATAAACATGATTAAGAGGAAATAAATAGGCAACATCTAGTGTTACTCCATTTGAGTTTGATCACTTTTTCATGATAAAAGGTTGGCTTTGATAGATTTTACAGTAACTTTATCCAGATAAACCTTGATCTCTTTAGTATAAAATGAAAGACCTTGATTCACTGAAGAAAAATAATAATACCTGTGGAGTCTATTTTGAGATAATGCTAACTTCATTTGGTTGTCATGGAAACAGAAATGTTAAAATAATGATGAAGTGATTGCAAAAAAAAAATGCATGCAGTTGTTATGGTAACTACTTTCTTTGACAAATATTTTTCTTTTTTTTTTGGCTAAATTAAACATCTGAAATACTAGTGTCACAAAATTGTTGCTATGATATATTTCATATAAAACGTTTTTCATACTAAGGACAGATCTGTTCACTTGGAAATATCTTACATTTATAAGAAGTGACACAACATGAGTGTGTGTATCGGGGTGTGTGCAAGTGTTAATTTATGCACAGAGACATCCTTAGATTGGTACTAGAGTGTCTGTTCCCAGTCAGTGATTTTCGAAGCTTCCTAATTTGGTAGAAAATGGGCAGTGATTCAGAGATGCCATAAACAGGAAAGAAGTATATTGCTCTGTTAACTGGTGATAAAGAGAGAGGAATAAAGGAGAATTCATATTTATTAAATACTTAAAATGCTAAAAACCATCCTTTTAAATGTAAATGTTGAGAGTCTGATGTTTGTGCAGTGGTAAAACACATCATTCTTTGAGGCTGACCTACATGGGAAGGTTCCAAGTTCCTATCTGGAAATTTCCCTGAGTATGTGTGGTGTGCCTCTGCTCATCACCTGAAGCTGGCTGAGTTTATTAAAGAAGAAAAGATGCTAACTCATTACACCACAATGTGGGTATATTGTTTCCTTTCATAGTTTCTTTTCTTCTTGACATTCATTTTACCTGAAAAATTATAGTTACCCAGGGGGAATATGATTTATTCCTCCAACTCAACTGTGTCTCCTAGGGATTTTTGTATAGTCAGAACTTAAAAAAAAAATAACAGAAGATAATGGAATAAACAGTAGAACTATGACCTATTTCTTATACATATTCTCACTTTTTGACTACCTTTTGTATCTGTCAATGGATAAAGAGTTGTTACCTTGGGGCCAGTAGGTGGTGTGGTAGTTAAGGTGCTGGACTCCCCCATGGCTGAGGACAGTTCAAGTCCCAGACCTGGCACCTTGAAAATCACTCTGGGTATATGTGCGTGCATGCCCAAAATCCCAGGAGGACAAAGGAGAAGAAGGGATTGGCATGTGGCCATCTCTCCTAGGGATGGTTTGTCACTTTTCCTCTGTTTTTCACTCCTTCTCTGGCAAGCACACACACCCTATGGCAGAAACCTTTCAAAATTTTTTTTTTTAATTTTTATATAGACTTGTGCCACTCTGTTCTGGATAAATTATAAACCTATCTTTCCCCAAATTGATGTAAATATTAACTATTTAACATGGCATCCTTACCCTATTGCAGAGATCATTAGTCTCTCCTAATAATAATTTATTTTTAAAAACTGAGTGTGTGCAGGCTTAGAATAATTACATACTGACATCGTGAAAATTTTACACTGCTATGTTAATCAAGACAATTGAACCTGAAAAAATATGATAGGTGCAAAAGTGTTTTCAATGTTTCTGCAAATCTCATCTTTGTATTTTTTCTTTTTGTAAACTGGTATCAAAGTCAATAATCCAGGGAATAGCAATGAACAAAATTGTGAGCCATGTGCAATGGCTTCAAGACTGCCATTTGTGAGAGCTAAGTTTGATTAGCATTTGCTGCAGGATTCTTAGGCTGAAGGCTTGTGGAACTGTTCAGATTATCAACCAAACTTATATGTAACTTTTTTTACATTTTTATTGTATTCATATGTTTCAGAATATCTCAATGATACTTATATTTTCTCTTTCTCACAAAGAATCTCTTTCATTGCTCTGTTTCATGTGACATAGAAGGCAGTCAAGAGCAGAGTTAGGGAATGGTAGATATAATTTTTAGGTTTGCTTCTGTAACCTGTTAAATTATTCCCAGTGTCCTTATTAACACATGGGGCAATAATACTTGGTATTACTTCTGGCAAATTTGTTGATAAATCAAGTGAAATAACTGATGTGATAAAATGTTCTTTTAAACACACACACACACAGACATATCTATCTCCAAATTTGCCAAGTCATATATAAAATTTGATATATGCTTATATATCATATATTATTGGGCCAACAGAAAAGTCATGACACATATTTGCTTAGAAAAATATGTCATGACTTTTCCAATGACCATATATAGATATAGATATATACACACAGTATATATATATATGAATGAAGACAGCTGTGCATAAGTACTCATAAGATCTCACACATGGTGATGACATGTGTACCATACTTGACCTGAACTTTTGAAAATGTTTGCCTGCATACAAATCACAGTGAAGGATGTTTTAGTGCTGCTAACCTAGTTCTATTAACAGAGTCTGGCTACAATGTGAAGGCTGTGGACAGGCTAAATCCTAACTGGTACTCATTAGTTGGGAAGAAAAACAAGGGATAGTCAAAACAGAACTATAGAAGCACACCCATGTACAAAGAAAATTGTGTAATATTGTATTAACTTTCCCCCCCCCCCACGATATAGTTTTCTTTTTTAATTTAATTTTTTTCTTTTTCTTTCTATTTCTTTTATACATTCTGTCATGATACCCAGCTTACAAAGTGAATATTCCAACATATGTACATTTCTCACCAGTCCGGTTCACCATACTAGAAAGTTATCTTCCTCTACTCCTTCAGCTGCCCTCTTACCACGCTGTATCTGGTGTTCACAACCATTTTGGTTTCTATAGCCTTCAGTCATTTAGTTTCAGCCATAGAGAGTAGACACTCAACAACACATATTAGGTGGAGACATAGAATCTCTCTCCTTTATCTCCTGGTTTGCTTTACTCAGCAGTAAATCATCCATGTTTGTCCACTTTCTGTCAAAAGACAGGGTCTTGTTTTTGTTTTGTTTTGTTTTGTTTTGTTTTTTTGAGAGATTTTTGCTATAGGGCGTGTGCACTCGCCAGACAGACAGAGAGAGACATTAGAGACAGAAAGCGAGAAATCAACCCCCGGGGGGATGGTCACGCTGCAATCCCTTCTCCTCCCTTCTCCTTTCGGGATCTTGGGCACGCACGCACATGTGCCTGGTGTGAGTTTTAAGCCACCGGGTCCAGGACACGAACCATGGTCGACTACGTGGGAGTCCAGCAACATAGCCATTACGCTAACTGCTGGTTCCCAGGGAATTTTTTTTTCATGGCTGAGTAGTATTCCGGAGTATATGTACCACAGTTTTTCAATCCATTCATCTGTTTGTGGGCATTTGGGTTGGTTCCATGTCCTAGAAATAGTGAACAATATTGCAACAAACATGGATGTGTAAACACTTTTCACACTAAGAATTCTTCTGCCCTTTGGGTAGATACCAAGAAGCAGGATTGCTGGATCACATGGTAGTTCTATTTGTAGATCTTTAAGGAATCTCCAAATTGTTCTCCAGAGTGGCTGGACCAATTTGCATTCCCACCAGCTGTGTGGGAAAGTTCCCCTTTCACCGTACTTCTGCCAATACTTATCATTTTCTGCTTTTTAAATCTTACTCATTCTGACTGGGGTTAGGTGGTATTTCATTGTGGTTTTGATCTGTAGCTCCCTTACAATGAGGGATGATGAGCATTTTTCAAAAACCTTTCTAAATTAATTTCCTTCATGAGGCAGAGAGAGAGAAACAGAGATCTCTTCCAATAGGGTCTTCACATTGCAGTTCACCCTCAGCCTCAGCCAGCCCAGATAATGGGCACATGTACACCTGCCCATGTGCACAGGGAGATCCCTGGGCATGAACCCAGGATCTTTCCATGGAGGTTCAAAACTGTGTGTTGTGTTACCACTGCACCACCACAGCTGGCAAACATGAACTTTGTAATTTACAGACGTGACCCATTGTAAATTCAGATCTTCCTCTACCCTTCTAAGAAATTAATGGTTTCTCTTCATTTCTTGGCAAAGTTCTCAAATAAGAACTGTGATTTTTATTTCTCCATAATTCAAATTCCACTCTGAGAAACTTCTAGTCATGTTGTTTAAGGACAAAAGAATTAGAAACAGAAACAATAAAATAGAACATTTTTAAACTTTTTGAGATTCTAAAGCTAGAGAATGTTTAAAGAGGGCTGTGAAGGAGTTTAAAGAGGGTGAATTTATTCTTTTGAGAGAGAGGAAGAAAAAAGAATAAAAAGGGTTAAGTTCTGCACTCGGGAAACTGTTTGCAAGCGGCAAGTGGAAAGAGGAGCTAGTGATGTTAGCGAGTCTGGAGGAGGAGAGAGAGCAAAGATAGAACAAGGATAAAGCCATCTTATAGAAGATTATCCATCAGCTAGAACAGCTTTGTTTTACTGTATTTCTTTTCAAAATGGCTTTTGAATCAAGCCTTTTACAGATTAAAAAAATGCTTGAAAATCAATGGACTAGAAAATCCTTTACCTCTCAATTCTGATTCAAGCATCATTTCCACTAGGAAATAAAAAGTAAAAATAAAAACATGCATTGGCTATACCACTCCATTATGAAATCTAAATTAAATATCTCTTTTTGCACTCGACTGAATCATACTGTCTGTTTATAGCCTTATTTCAAAATGCATTGTATTTGAAATTCCTTAGTGATGAATTGGAAACTGTAATTAAATGCATATTGAGAAAACATATTATTTTGAGGGTGGAAAAAAATTCTTGCTAAAATAACATTGGAGAATGGGTCGTAATTTCATCAGTAGCTACTCCCTGAACTCCCAGCTCTTGAGGAATTTCTGTGGTTCATACATCTCATTATATCTTATCCATATTAACAAACTGCAAAGGTGATAGTGGGATTTCTGTTTTTCATTTTTCCACTGGGTTAAGTAGGTCCTGGCTAGTGGAATGCAGGCTGGTGTGACCCAGTAATGTTTTCCTGTTTAATACATCTTCAGCTTATCTCTAGTTCTTGCACATTTTCTTGTAGATACTAGGTAAGGAACTCCCATTTTTTTATCTTCTTCTCTGGACACCCAATGGAATTTCTATTTCTTTTTTAAACTAGTAAAGAGAATGAATAGTGAGAAATAGGAAATCTTATTATGAACTGACATGAGAAAGGTAAAATGATTAGGATGCAAATACTTTTGTATTTATTGGACTCTGCTTCTTATTGAAATAAGAAATAAGAGCAGTTATAATTATGCTGAGTATTTTTCTTTATCCAAAGACTCCTGCTTCTATTTCCCTTGTGTTATTTTTAATTTATTTCATGCACTTATTGTCTAGAATGGGCTAATGCACTTTGAAAATAGTTACTTCTTTTAAAAAATAGTTGAGTAATAACAATATATAAGCCAAATTATATTTTCAAATTCAAGGTATATTTGGCATCAAATGGGAAACATGCACCAACTGACCTTAAACTTTTCCCTAGAATGTTTCCACATGTAAGTGGTACTCTGTTTTTTCTTTTTAAAAATGATGCAATTAGATATTCTAGTATCTTAAGTTGTCATAGGTGCTATAATTCATGCACTGGTCTTTCCGTGCAAGTACACTAGAAAAGCCAAAGTGGCTCTGGCCAACTTCCAAGAACATTTCAGTGCTCTTCAAAGCTACTAGGAAATGGACTTTAGTAATGCAAATGTCAGGTTATCTGTGACTAGAACTAAGCAAGATAAATACGCCCTTTAAGCAGCAACTAATCAAATTGGCTTCCTTTTCCTTTCTGCCTTATGAATTCCTAATCTCAAAAGCTGCTTAGTTTCTAGATACCTTTGTCTTTATTTTTTGGGCAGCTCTAAATACCTACATTGGCTTTGCAATGACAGTAAATGGGTGCTAAGATTTGTGATCGATTATCCATCTAGCCAATGCATCTTTCTAACATGGAAGACCTTACAGAATAGAGACCTTTTTTCTTTCATTTTATATTTTCAGAATCTAGAACAGTGCTTGACACAGAAGACATTAAAAACTTATTTAACAAATGAGTGTAGGTTTACTCGATGGGTGGACTATGGTTTATTGATATATAGGCATGAATTACAGTAGCTCTCACAGTTGAATTACTCTTTGTGAGGCCAACATTTTTTCTAAAATCCATTTTTTTCCCTGTCTTGTTCTTCCATTGAGGCTATCAATCCACTCAAATATCTAGTTCTCTAGAGAAGTCTCCACTCTTCCTTTTGATTCTTCCACCCACTTGCAACTGTCCATAGCTCACACAATCTAACATTCCTGCAGTCTGTTATATTATTTTAAAGGCGATTCTCAATGTCTATCTACCATAACAGAGCATACATTAAGGTTCATATAGATATCCAGAATTTCTACAATCTGTGTATCTGGTTCTTTCTTTCAGTTCCTCAAGGACATAGCAGAGGTCACATGACCAACTCCTCTTTTCTAACTAGTCCAGGAAGTTAAACATAGAGATTAACCCACCTTTCTTGTCTGTCTCCAGGACACAGAGAGTAGTTTGTCTCTTATAAAATGGGCTATTTTTTGAACTCTATGTGTCATGTGGATGAGAGAAAGAGTAAGGCTAATCTTGACAGTTTGTGACACAACTTGTTGCAAATACGAGCCAACCTAACAAACATAGCTTTACTCACTAAAAATCAATACTGATACGGAAATTCATAGAACTAGAAGGAACTTTGAAAACATGGAGATGGGGAAATATGCATATTATAAGAGCTTTCCAATTTCTCCATTTTCTTGGAGAAACAGAAATCACAAATATCAAAGAATAATTACGGCAAAAAGAGAATAAGAAATAATTAGCATTTTAATGATCCACAGATATTTTTCCTTTAAATATTTTTAATTTATTTTATTTATTGAGAGAGGGAGACATGAGACAGGCACGCAACAGGAGTTTCATGTCATAATCACCCCCCAGAGATAGCCAGGGATTCAGGGGTACACACATGAGTCCTCAGTCCTTGGATGCAGGACTTTGCCATGTGAGCCCAGCATAACAGAGCTCTGTGTTACTGCTGTGCCACTAGCTGGCACTATAGTCTGCACATCTTAGTAACTTTTAGATTCTTGGTTTTACTTTACATTGAGCCTCTTAATTCTGTCCTGTGTGTGTGTGTGTGTGTGTGTGTGTGTGTGTGAAAGGGAGGCTGAAGCAAAGTAAAACAAAGGAATTCCTTTGAGATCATGTCAAGCACAACAAAAGCAAATTGCCTGGAATAATATGTGCCAGGGTCTTACAGATTTCCAGACTACTTGAAAAGCAGGAGTGGTGGATGGGATTGAGGAGTAGCAAGGAGTCTTGTACAGCATTGACTGGCTAAATTTTTTAGTAAGGGGAACACGATGACCTCATGTCCACATGTAGTCATTTTGCTTAATGTAAAGCAAAGTATGGAGATAGTCTGGAAGGTAAAGGTGGAATGTATTGGGGCAACAAGGAACAAGGATGTTCATAAAACAAAAAGTCTGAGTCTGGGTTTCTCAAGCTATTTTAGGTGTCCATTTCTAAGAAAGCCGCAAGATATGCTTAAGTTTTATTTCCTTCCAGCACTGACACAAGGAGACTGGAATCTCCTGTTTTCAAGAAAAAACTTAGCTCTTTGGGGAATATATCAGCTTCCTCAAGATTTCCATTTGACAATGTGACAGTTTAGCATGCGTGGATTCATTTTGGTCTGGTCCGTTGGGCCCTAAAGCAGAAGCTTACCTCAAAACTATGGACTCCTATAATTTTTATTTCACGTGTATATACGTACCATTGATATCTTTGTGTTTTTGACGTTATGATGAAAAAGGAAGAAAAACATGCTGACACCACACTTGATCTGTACTCATGAATAAGGCATTATTCTAATAGCCATCAAAGATGTACAGAACAAGCACAGCCTCCTCATCAAAGATTAAGAAAATAATAGATTTTATTTAACATGAAATGCCATTTGAATGGAAACCCTGACACTAACTTCAAAATAAAATTAACACTAAAATTAAGCCTGCAGACCTGAAAGAAAGACCAGGATCATGTTCCTGCTGGGTTAATGAAGCACCAAAAGGTCACTCTTTTAAATCACAAAATGAGATTCTAAGGAATGCTGAAGAGTTTTGTTAAATAAAAACTATAGGAAGACATTGTACATGTTGAAATTTTGTCTTTTGGTAGTTCGTTCAGGTGTAGCATGGAAATAAAACTTATTCTTTACTTATTTATTCCTTACTGATTTGTTGGAAAGATCATGATGTATTTTTCTATGCAAAGATATGTCATGAATTTTCTGATGACCTAATAAAATTGTGAGATCTTCTGTTTTGAAATATTTAAAATGTGTGCCTTTTATTTATTTACTTTTTAAAAAATTTGCTAGAGGTGCATATATTTGTTGGAGAGAGAGAAAAAGAGAGAGAGAGAAATTGAGAAAGCACCCCTTGTGGGGAATGACCATGTCATAATCCCTTCTCCTCTGTTCTCTTCTTGGAATTTTGCCTGGTGTGTTTCTCAAGCTGCCAGATGTGGGACTCCAACTCTGCAGTTGGCCATGTGGGCCCCAGAATCTTTAACCATCACAAACGGGCTGGTCCATGCATAATTTTTATGTCATATTAAGGTCAAAATAACTGAATGGAATGTAATCAAAGAATGTAAAACAAAATGAGTAGCAGAAGTTTAAGAGTTCTATAAAAGAGCTACTATTCAGGGCAAAACTTAGTTATTAGAACTTCTTATTTTAGAAAATGTAAATTAAGATGGATGATTATGTGAGCATGAAAAGGCTCTGGAAATGAAAAAAATATATTAAAAAGTTGATCAAATCATTGATGATCTGCTGTTTAAGATCACTCTCTTGAAGTTAAAAAAGACTTAGAACTAACTAACTTGTGAGTTGGGAGACTATATGTATATATTAAGGTAAAGGTTTTAAATCAGTGAGATAAGGTATTGAACAAAAGCAATATGCAAGAAAATGTATTATG
This sequence comes from Tupaia belangeri chinensis, assembly GCF_000334495.1. NCBI lineage: Eukaryota > Metazoa > Chordata > Mammalia > Scandentia > Tupaiidae > Tupaia > Tupaia belangeri. The sequence goes on along the minus strand of NW_006206032.1, from coordinate 363,067 downwards.
AGATGTACACTAAGAAATAACTGCTTGTGTGAGTTCTGTGGTGTGGTGGCTAAGGCAGCTCGATCTCACATAGCTCACAAGTGTTTTGAGTACTGGATTTAGCCACTTGAGAAACACACTGGGCACATGTGCATTATGCCCAATATTATGAAAGGAGGGAGAAACAGAGAAGGGATTGCAATATGACAACTTCCTGTCAGGGGTGTTTTCAGTCTCCCTTTCTTTCTGTGTGTCACTCTCTGGAAAGTGTACATGCCTTCTGGAAAACAAAAAAAGTAACGACTAGATTTTTTTTGGCTACTGATTCAAGTACTATAGTTTCCTTCTATACAATAAGCACATTCTTTATATTTCAAAGAAAATGTCGCTGAGCAAGATGGATCAAGGATCTGTCCCACTGGAGTGTTAATCTTTTTAATGGAACAAATAATTTGTGAAATCGCCATAGTGGTGATGCTAAGTATTCTGAGATATAGAAAGAACATTTAATTCTCGTTGGCTGTACAGTGCTCATCTATTTCCTTGATCCCAACTGGTTCCAGGTTTACAATTGATTGAAAAAGGATTAGGGATATGAAATTTTAAAAATTTTAGTCAAAAGCTCATTTGTTCCAAAATGGGGCCAAGATTTGGTTAAGGGAATTGAACTCAGGCATGTAGAGAGTGAACAGTCTTGGAATGTGCACTCTGGGCCCATTCCTTTTTTGGTGCTGGACCTCTGAGATAAGGTACCTACAACAGTTCAAGATGCTCTCATTGGGCTTTTTGAGGTTGTGGACAGCATTTATGTCCAAATGAATTCCTCCTTTACTCTTTTTGTTTGTTTGTTTGTTTTTCCAGAGGATATATCCACTTGCCAGAGAGAGACAGAGGGACAGAAAAGATGGAGAGCGACAATACATCCCCCAGTGGGGCCTGGTCATGTTGCAATCCCTGTCCAGATTTTGAGCATGCATTGCAGCATGTTTTTAATTAACTAGGCAGTCGGTCATGTGAGATTCAGCTCCTTTCACCTCTGGGCCACGGGACAGGTCCCCTACCTCACTCTTAATTAGTAATGTTAACAATGTGCCAGACTCATTGACTCCCATGCTGACCCTCAGTGGTCATCCTATTCCCTTTATCATAGAATTTAACCAGTCATTGCTGTATGACCAATGTAAATGATTATATCATACCCTTTCCCATTTATGACTTTTGTCTTTAAACTTACTCTGAAATCTGGAAGACTTCAGTAGATTTTTTTCAGGGCAAAAATGTATATTGTAGTACCCAGATGATTGTCCTAACCCTGACCCAAATAAAATCTTCTGCTTTACTTCCTTGGAAAATATCCTGGAATTCAAATCAATGTTTCCCTGGATTCTGTAGTAGCCTGCTTGTTTATACGTTTTTCAGTTTCTGCTTAAAATGTCCTTCATTGACAAACCTTCTGCTCTATAGCTGCCGATCTATTTCTGACTTTACAAATCACCTTTAGGGACCAGCATATAGCATAGTAGTTACATTGCTGGACTCCTACATGGAGGAGCGTGTTTCCAGTCCTGGACCTGGTGGTTTGAAATCCACGTCAGGTGCATGTGCGTGCATGCCAAAGATCCCAGGAGGAGAATAGAAAAGAAAGAATTGTGGCATGGTCATTCCCCCCCTCCCCCGGGGGATGATGACTCACTTTACCTCTCACTGTCTCTGTCTTTGTCCCTGTCTCTCTCTCTCTGATGAGCATACATGCCCTAAGGCAAAAACCTCTTTAAAAAAAAAAAAAGAACCACCTTTATATGATGAGTTAAAAACTGATAACCTCAGGCACAGGGGATAAGGTGTCCATCTTTTTTTTTTTTTTTTTTTGGGGGGGTTTTTTTGGAGTGAGGGGCGTGGTCTCGCCAGACAGACAGAGAGAGACATAGAGACAGAAAGCAAGAAATCACCCCCCAGGGGGGATGGTCATGCCGCAATACCTTCTCCTCCATTCTCCTCTCAGGATCTTGGGCACGCACGCACACGCGCCTGGCGTGAGTTCTAAGCCACCAGGTCCGAGATGTGAACCGTGGTCGACTACATGGGAGTCCAGCGACATAGCCATTATGCTAACTGCTGGTTCCCTAAGGTGTTCATCTTTTATTTTAAATCCAACTCTTCTAATTCTGCCTCTTATTTCTTTTATTTCTTCATTCTACAGGCATCTATGCCATGGCCATCCATTTCTCTTTCCTGTATCTACTGTCTGTTTCTCTTGTTCTTATCGTTGTCCTTTTTCCCCCCTCTTCCTCCTCCTCTTGCTCTTAATTTTCTCTCCTTTTCTCCTTCTCTTCCTCTCCCTCTCCTCCTCTTCCTGCTACTCCTCTATCATTTTCTCTCTATTTCCTGAATCCTTCCTTTCACTTTGTGAACATTTTCAAGTCCCCCAGACAAAAAATTAACAGTGCCACCTCAGTTGGTCTTGCATACTGCTTTTATTATCATTCATTGTCCTCCCTACAAAAATATTCCAAAACCATATTTTCTCAGTTCTTCATTACTTCTCAACTCATTATGTTCTGGCATCATTTGAACCCTCTACTTAAATGTTATTTGTCACTTTTAACAGTAATTTTCCAATTGTCAAACTCAAGGAGAACTTTTGGGGGTTGTTTTCTTTTTCTTCCTTATAACAATATTCTCTTAATATGTACGCCAATAGTTCTCTCCCTACCTATCATTCAATTATTGCTTTCAGCAGGTATTCCCTTTTTACCCCTAAGATTAAAAATCTCTTCCTAGATATTTCATCTACACTCACAATTTTAAACACTATCACTACTTAGATCCATCCTAAACCATGGGTTCTGTCCAGACTTCTGTTTTGAGAGTCAGACTCATTCACGATCATCTGAAGGACACCTCCACCTATATTTATACGATAAGACCATGTATCGTATTCCCCAATGTAAGACATCTTTAGGAGGAAAGAAGATTCTCTCTGTAATTAAGTTAGACAACAGGAGTACATCAGCACAGTTCAAGCAAACCATTGTGGATAACCATTGTTCATAGATACTTCAAACTAGGCATGTCATCACCTTTGTTTCAAACCTATCTTCCTCCTATATTCTCTCTATATATATTTACTAGTACCACCACTCATCTAGTAATCCAAGAAAAAAATCTGATAGCAGTCTCTGATGACTTCTCTTCATGCTCATATCTTCTCTCCTCTAACTTCACCTCATGGATATTGCTGGAATGGATCTGTTTATCTTTATTCCTATGCTCACTGCTTTTGCACAGGTTCTCTTCTTTGTAGCTCGTTTATGATAGCTCTCCTTCTTGTATTGATTTAATCAAATCCATCCTCAACAATTAGCAGAGTGCCATCTGAGCATCTCACTTTGTTGAAAATCCTTCAGTGTTGTTATTTACCTGAAGCAGATGTTCTCATCCATTTTAAATTAAACATCCCAGAAACAAACCCTCCAATGATAGAATGTGAGCTCTGAGTGTTCAATAATTGAAAAAAAAAAATGCACAATGATAAAAATGCTACTACAGATTTAAGTTTTTAAATAAATTTGCAGCTAACTTATCCATATGGCTCACAAAGTATGAAAAATGGAAATTGGTATAAATGTAAGATTATGTTTTTTTAATTTAATTTTGCTTTTATGTGTGAATTTTCAGATCTATTATATTAAATTATTGCCCCCCATCTTAGTTTATTAGTGCATTGCTAACAGAAATACCTGAGTCTTGTGAATTTATGAAAGTAGAAGTTTCAGTTACAAAAATAATAATATGACCTATAGTTCTGGTGGCTGCAAAATCCAAAATGCATCACAAAATGGCAGTGCTTTCAGTAGAATAGAGTATGATCTTTAACCATGGTTTTCTCTCCGTTATTCTGGTCTCCTTCCCTTTGGTTATAAGCCCTACAAAATTTCAATCATGGAGTCCTCTCCCTAATGACATTACCACAATGAAAGGCCCAACATTGAGATACCATGAAGGAATTAAAATTTTACTTAATACCTTTACAATGTGCTCAGTATAATCAAATCCCAACAAATGAATTTCTGGGGAACATCTGATCACTGGCCACTTAAACCAAATTCTAAAACATGAAACTTTGGGGGGACAAACGATCATCCAAACTATAACACTACCCAAGGAACCTCAGCTTAGTTTGAGAAACTTTGATTCCTCAGGGTCTGACATAGTAAGTAGGCTTCAGGCAGTTGTCTGTATCAACATATTTCCTTTTCTTTCCTACTCACCTGACATCTTTTGTACAAAGGTAATTGTAAGCAATTAGCTTGATGTGAGGGATAATGCTGTTTTCCCCCGGTGAGCTATTTGACATTTGGTTTGCATGCTTCTCTTGTCTTTCCATTCAAGGCTTTCTGGACTCTTGCCCTGTATGGTTTCTAAAATAAATCTTTTAATATGCTAGAAGAACATACCAATGACTTTTTGTTTCCTCCCATATAAACCTTTTTATGTTGTTGTTATTCTCTCGTATTCAGGTTCCTCAAACTTGGTTCCTATTTAGGTTCAGTTGAATCTGACATCCCAGTAGTCCTCCACAACTCATATAGTTTGCTTCAGGCCAGCACTGCACATTTTACTCTAACACTTGATTTTTCTTCTATCAGTTTTGCACTTGCAGTCCTTCCTTCCTCCACATATGGACAACCTTATCAGCTCTGCTTTGCATTTTAACATCTTGATCGTTTCTCAAGAACCAACTCAGATGCCAGATGTGGTGTGTGTGGAGGAGTGGGGCCTAAGGAAGGACATTTGGAGGAGGGATATGGAGGCAGAGCATTGACAGGATAGGGTATGGTTTCTAAAATAAAACTTTTAATATGCTAGAAGAACATACCAATGACTTTTTGTTTCCTCCCATATAAACCTTTTTATGTTGTTGTTATTCTCTCGTATTCAGGTTCCTCAAACTTGGTTCCTATTTAGGTTCAGTTGAATCTGACATCCCAGTAGTCCTCCACAACTCATATAGTTTGCTTCAGGCCAGCACTGCACATTTTACTCTAACACTTGATTTTTCTTCTATCAGTTTTGCACTTGCAGTCCTTCCTTCCTCCACATATGGACAACCTTATCAGCTCTGCTTTGCATTTTAACATCTTGATCGTTTCTCAAGAACCAACTCAGATGCCAGATGTGGTGTGTGTGGAGGAGTGGGGCCTAAGGAAGGACATTTGGAGGAGGGATATGGAGGCAGAGCATTGACAGGATAGGGAGGTGTGGTGTTATCAGTTGAAGATATTTTGATCGACTGGACTGGGGACAAATGTTCACATATTGAAATGTTCACTTTGTAAGTTAAATAATGTGATTGAATGCTTAAAAAAAGAAAAGAAAAGAAAAGAACTAGTTCAAGTAACTTTTTCTTTAGAAAGCCCACTTGAGAACTTAAAGTCAAATTAATTCCTACTTTTTCTGAACTCCCATAAATGTTTAGTGAGTCAGGTGGCTTGTTGCAGATAGAAAAATCATGAACTCTGAGACAGAGTTTCCTGCATTTGAATACTTTCTCTGACACTTATTAACTGTGGGAAAATTGTTTTCTACGTCAAATCTCTGTGTGAAATATCATACAACTCAGTCTTGGTTATACTATTTTTCTAAAAATGGTCTGTTCTGTAAATTACTTGACTGTCTCTCTTAATTTTTTGAGTATAAGCAACTTTTCTTACATTATAACTCTACAGTCAAATTCAATGAGTTCTCAGTCGTTGACTTGCTGATTCAGTGATATCCATTCAGGTAGAAAATCTACAGATAAAATCTAAGCCACCTAAAGCCACCTTTAATAGAATTAATAGTACCTGTACATTCAATTTTTTTATAAAATCTGATCCCTTATTTTCTTTTTCATTAATTATGCATAATCACTTCTACATTACATGCTTTTCTAACTATATTGCTACTGCTCTTAACTTCACAATTTTATTTTCATTCTAATTTACTCAGCATGAGCATGCTAAGTTTTGATATTTGAATCCTGCCCTATTTCCTATATCACATAGAAAGAAAAAGAGACATGTATAGCAGAAATACATTTATGGCATTGTAATATATGGATTTTCTATATCAAATCAAATTTCACAATTGCTACTTAGAACAATTTTTATGGAAGAAAAAATTAGTAAGATAAAGTGCAACTGATTTGAAGTTACCTTCTTTTAGTAGTAGTAGAAACTAACTTTCTGAGTCAGGGTTTATGAGGATATTAATATATGTCACTGTGGCAATTCTATATAAAATGGGCAACGCCAGACTAATGCTTACTATTAGACAGCTATAGTCAAAAAAGGAAAGGGAGATTGATGGAGACTGCCTGCTGTTGCATGCATGAGTGAGTGAGTGTGTGTGTGCATGTGTGTGTGTGTATGTATTTTCTGTTGAAATCAATGTCTAGGAAATAAGAATCTGTTTGAGAAAACAGTAAAATCTTGTGTCAGTGTAAGAAAAAAGATAAAACTAAACAGAGCCATGAGACTGCAACTCAAATCCTTGCAGTTACCGAAATAGTAATACCAACATCCCATATTCTGGGACTTCTCCAAGGAGAAGCAATTATTATTTGTATTGATCTTAGCTTTTGAACTTTCCCTCTAATATGCCAATAGATAGCCTCAAACTAGTAAATAATTACATATTATACATAAAGACTAGGGTTTTTTTTTATTATAAGCTTCACAGCTCCTAAGTAAGTTAATCTTCTGATTGTGCACTCTATTACATCACAAAATATAGAAGAAAGGCAAAATGAAACTTTCTTGATCACCAGAGAAAATTGTGAACAAGTCAGCCTATTGCTAGTAAGTGCTGAGGCATGCCTATGTTCTCAAGTTTAGGAAACTCACTCTAAAAAGTGGGCTTAAGTATCAATATTTTTCCTTCTGTGAAGAACTTTGTTAGCAAATGAAGCAATTTTAATAAAATAGTAAAAATAATTGGGAAACTATTCTTCCTTCTTTGTATTAGGTCATCTGAAAAGACATGACAGGTATTTGCATACAAAAACAGAAAAATCTGTCATGACTTTTCCAATGACCCAATATTTTTACTTGCAATGAGAATTGACCTAAGTGGCTCCATTTTTTTCCTGCAAAAAATGTAAAACCTAACTTCTATGTGTTCATTTCCTTTGTCTTACCTTTGATTGTACAACGAAGTTTGTCCTTATAGCCAGAGTTACTTCTCCCTCTTCACTTTCTTTTGGACTTCACCCTCTGTCATTTTATGACTGTTTCTATAGTCATCCTTTCTCTCATGTGCAGCAATAATTACTTCTTCCTCCACCTTGCACTTGTTCCACAGTTTTCTCCATATTAGAAAGTGGCATGAGTATCTACCCACATACCCAAACCCAACCCCAGGAATCATCCTAGATACATCACTTTCTATCATCTCTCAGCACCCAAACCGTTCTGAAAATTTTGCTTCCACAGAACATCTCACAGCTGTTATTTCTTCCATGGTCTCTAGCACAATTCTAGATCAAGTTAGCAATATCTCTCATGCAGACTCTCTTGTTTCCTTAGCATTTAGGCTCTAGATCACAAGAGGTGTCTTAAAAATGCAAATCAAGGAATCAGCAGGTATTCTAATGGTTATGTTGCTAGACTCCCTCATGATGGACTGCCCTTTGAGTCCTGGATTCAATGGCTTGAAATTCATGCAGAGCATGTGTGCATGCATGCCCAAATCCCTGGAGGAGAATGGAAAAGAGACTGCAACATGGCCATCCTCCCTGGGGAGTGATTTCTTGCTTTCTATCTATCTGGCTAGTGCACACACCCTATAGAAAAAATCTCTCTCTACAAAAATGCAAATCAAATTATGTCATTCTCTTGATTTAAATGCTTCTTTAAAATTTTCCAATGCAATTCAAATACCATGGGCTCTTAGTCCTGCATGGTGTGGCACTGCCCCTGTACATCCTCAGCTTGTATCAGCTTCTCTTACTCTTTTCTCTGAGCCACATCAGCATTTTCCCTTCCCTGAAACATGCCAGTCATGCTGCTGCTGACATTTTGGTCTTGACATTTTATCCTGGCTAGAAAGTCCTTCCTCTGCCTTTATCAAGGGCTGCTTTTGTCATCCTCCAGCTTAAATGTCACCTCCTTAGACAGGCTTTACTGGACACTACTTTCAAAATTCAGCCTTCTAGAACCTTCCACTGTTACTCTCTCTTATGCCTTCTTGCTTTATTCCTTTTGTGGCACCTATCAAAAACAATACTGATCTAGTTTTGCTATTTGCTCACTTGTTCATTGACTTTTTGTTCCCACTTGAATGTAAGCCTCGAGAGAGCAGGGACCTTGTCTTTTCTGTTACTTGTGTGTCATTGTTGCCCCAGATCGTACTTTGCACACTTACTGCTTCAGGCTCTGGCATAAATGGCAACCTCTAGAGGTTTTTGAATTTGTATACCTGAGTGCATGTCTCTTCCTTTGGTTAATGTGGTACAATATTTTGGATGCACTTTTTTGTTTGCTTCTGAGCTTAATCTTTTCTTTCCTCTAGTCTTACCAAGATAAAGATCTTGGGCTTCTATAGACAGAAAAAGCCATGAAAGGACTGTAGAAATCCCATGGATACCATTTCAAAATCTGAAAGTCTTTACCTAATGAATAGAGAGGATTTAAGAAAACATTGACTAGTTCCTATGATGTTATTAAATCCATAAAATTAGAGAGACAAAAACTTGACCAAGTGATTTAGCAGCCTAGGTGGAATGCAGCAAATTTAGATTTAAAAAAAGACAGAATTAGTTAAGGATGTGACTTAAGTGTAAGAAAATGGGTTACATTGCCACTTTCTTTCTTTCTTTCACTTAAGGACTCTGAGACATAGTACCTAAAAATGGAAGTCGGTCTGACAGTCACTATTATATGGGCGAAAAAAAAAGACCCTTGATATTTGTAGCCCCAGAATTCATATTTCTGGCCTATATTTCTGATCCTCAAATGATTTTAACTCTCTGAGAAAGGTATATGGACTGATGTTATTGTTTTCTTAATATGTTTAATCATAGAACTATTTAGGATTGTACAAAATTTTTAATTGAATCATATCTATTGCCTTAATATTGTTGTGCTACAAAGGTATTTCTTTTCCAAATGTAGCATTTTAGCTAGTTGTATTGTTTAAGAGAATTTGTGTTTTCCAAGTAAAATTTAACCTCGTGATTCTAATTTAAGATGTCATTGAATAATTGCTTTAGACTCCTAATTTACTAAGACTGTACATTATATTACAAAACTTAAAATAATTTAAGAATCACCATATTTATAGTTTTAATTCTGCTGGTTTCATAAAACATAATAGGGGAGAGCTTATTTTTATAAATTAGCCAAAGTACTTAAACAGGAAGTGAACTATATTAAATTTATTAATGCAATTTAAAACACTGAAGGTGTACTTTATAAATGAGACTATTGTTAAAATTTGCTGGAAATATAAATAGAATAAAAAGATTTGTGCTTTGGATCTCAAACATAAGGTCAAAAGTATGGGTTTGTGGGGGCCAACAGGAGGTGTGGAGGTTAAGGCACAGGATCCTACATGGTCAGTTTCACAGTTTGATTCCTGGACCGGGTGGCTTAAGAATCATGCTGGGCAAGTATGTGTGCATGCCCAAAATCCTAAGAGGAGAGTGGAGGAGAAGCATGATTTCTCATTCCCTCCCCTCCCTCTTCCATGTACCCTATAGCAAAAACTAAAGCAAATAATAGGGGTTTGAATATTAGAAGTAAACTCTAAGTAACTTTTGGACCCTAAAATTACCCTCCTGATATCTAGTTCAGTGAAATGGGAGACAGAAAGAATTTTGCTTAGAGTTTCTCAAATTATAAAACCTGGCTGGCATGAAAATAAGTCATGAGTTATAACAGAGAACCCAAAGCTATACTAAGAAACTGAGTTTTAGGTGTAACAGAGAACACGAAGATATACTAAGAAACTATGAGTTTTAGCTCTCAAACTCTGTTCACTTCATTAGCTGAGTGCTCTCAAGTACCTTACGAACAAATAAGTTTCTAAGTTTATCTGGAAAACATGTCCACATGTGCTCCCACACACATACAGTCTACAATATATATCTCAACCTCACAGAAAACTCTCAGGGTTGGTATTTTTACTCCCACTTTTAAATTACTCCAGAAGAGTACATGGTTTACCTAAAGTCATACAGAAAATGACAGAGGCAGATTTCAAACCCAGGACTCTGTAACTTGGAAGCTCTTGATTGTTTATACCCTGTTTTCTAATGAGTTGGTGCATTACTTGGTAAGACAATTAAAATCACGATCAACCTTTATTATAGCAATGCCTTGGCCTTGAAGTATCAACTGCCAATCATGCAAATAAACAGATAGGTAAGCTTTTCTAATATGGAAGAATGAAAATCATTAAAAAAAATTTTTATCTTCTCATAAATAGCACCAAACTGAGCCGATGCTTGGGCAATTAATATGTGAACTGAATTTTCATTGTGCTTGTTGTTTTTTGTATAAAATTTATTTATTTTTTTCTATGAAAGAGAGAAAGAGGTGGGGGCCATCCTCAATAAGGTCTTCATGCCATGATCCACCCCAGCATCAACTGACCCATGTCAGAGAGGGATGAGAATTCCCTGAATGTAAACCCAGAACCATTTCCATGTAGCTGCAGTTGTGTTACCACTGCACCACTCTCTGGCCCTGTTCTTATTTTGTAATACAAGGGACACATCCTTATAACCACTGCACTTTGACAATGATACATAAAATCATCATAGCAGGACCAGCAGATGGTGTAATGGTTATGTGGCTAGACTCCTACTAGTTGACCATGGTTCTAGTCCTGGACCCAGTGGCTTGAAACTCATGCTGGGCATGTGTGTGTACAGGCCCAAAATCCCAAGAGGAAAATGGAGGAGAAGGGATTGCAGCATGGCGATCCCCCCCTGGAGGGTGATTTCTTGCTTTTTCTCTGTCTCTCTAGCAAGCAAGTGTGCCCTATAACACAAAAAAAATCTTTCTAAAAAAAAGTCAGAGCAACTAATATTGAAATTCAGAAAGTTCTATAAATCTTATCAGATTATGGAAAATAATTTTGATAATTTTCCAAACCTAGTATTTTAAAGGTAACCTGACCCAGATGTGTGTGTGTGTGTGTGTGTGTGTGTGTATGTGTGTGTGTATTTGTTCTAGTCTTCTGTGAAACTAGAATTAGCAAGAAAATGTGAGATTGGCATAAAGACTATGTAGATTGTTACACTGACCTTTTTTGGTGCAAAGCAAAGAGTCATTAACAGTTTTAAGGTTTCTTTCATTTGGACTTTCCATGTTTAAAAGTCAGCTATATGCCTGATACTTTTCTGCAGCTTCAGGAGAAGACTGATTAGTTTCTCAGACTATATTTGTTCTAATTAGATGATTAATCATGAATAATAGGGGTTTAGGATAATGGCAAAACTCAAGGCTCAGGTTATTTGTGTTGGACTCACCAGGCCTTCAACCACTACTTAGTTGGGAGGACTCTTGCAGTGAGTGTGACTGCCTGACAGTTTTCTGACCATAGAACCTCTGGATCATAAAGAGAGTCAAGGGATATCTGGTCATATTGAGTCTACTTGGTCAGTGCCCCCTAAACATATCATATAGTTAAAGGAACATTCCTTTTCTTTACTCTAGTTCTTGGTTTATGCAAAATGCAATGCCGGCACTAGTGATGGAGTGAGAGCATCACGTGAAGTTGGGAGATATGTGTATATCATGCTGGGTAAAGTCTCATCACAATCTAAATGATGTATAGCTATTTAATATATTAATAATAATAATAAAAAAAGAATGGCAGAGGTGACAGAAGCATGAGGCTTTAAGGAGCAGGCCAGTGTGGTCTCCTGGAAGTGTTTTAATAGGCCAGACCTAAAATTCCTTTATACTAAAGCCTGGAAAATAGTTTGGATTAGTGGATAAGTACACAGAGTCTATGGCTATATTACTTGAATTTAAAGCCTGGCCCAGCAATTTATTAGCCATGTGACTTTTTAAATTAAAAATGTATATGTTAAGTGTTTATTTTACCTCTAAAAAACTATCTAAATAATTGGAAAAGTTTACTACAAGAAGGTGCCCTCAGGGTAAATGTTGCTGTAGAGTTTGTTCATTTCCTCAATGAAAAAGGACAACTCAGTGACCTGCTTGCTATCTCTCATTTCTTTGTCTGAATTAATCTATCAAAAATTATTTCCCAGTTTTTTTATTTGTACATTTGGTTTAGAATTCACCCTATTTTTAATATTTTTTTGATAAAGAGGGAAAGTGCATTGGGCAAAGAGAGAGAGAGTGGCATTCTTGACAGGGTCTTGACACATCAATCCTCCTGCCCCAGCCTCCTGTTTAGCAGGGGCCACAGGTGTGAACAACCACACCCAGCCTGTTCTCATTGGGCCAGGAATCAAACCTGGGTCTTCCATGTAGCCCCAGCCACCACTGCAAAGCTGTGTCTTCCTGCTTGCACCAGTGTGGCTGGATCTAGAACTCACTTTCTTGATAAGGATTACTCCAATTAGGCAAATATATATATATATATATACACATTTCTAAGTGATATGAAGAAATTGGTTGCTTAATATTTTCATTCATTAATCTTGTTACATTCTTGCATTTAAAAAAACAGAGTAGAAAAGCCTATGCTGTTACGTCTGGGTTATCATTTAAATATACATTAATAAGCTTTCTCTTTGGTCCAAGTGAGTGTCCTTTTGAGTAACACCTGCAGTATCACTGGAAGTTGGTTGGATTGCAAGATTTCAGGCCTCGTCCCAGAGTTGTTGCTACTTTAGAAATGCTAAGGCTAAAATTGCTGGTCTTAACCTTCTTTTTTTCTTTTTCTTTCTTTTCTCCCTCTCCCCCAAGAGATTTTTGCTTTAGGGTATGTGTGCTTACCAGGGAGACAGAGAGACAGAAAGCAAGAAATCACCCTCTGGGGTGAAGGTCATACCGTAATCTCTTCTCCTCTATTTTCCTCTCGGGATTTTGGGCACACATGCACACATACCTAGCATGAGTCTTAAGCTGTTGAGTCTGGGATTCAAAGCACAGTTGACCAGGTGGCAGTCCAGTTCCTTAACCACCACGCCACCAATTGGCACCAACTCTCTTAGTTAACCAATCTTGCTATGAGCTGATTTTTATCTGTAAACTAATCATCCTTTGGAGCAGTAATAATGTGCAAAAATAAGATATATGCAAGGTAATCCATTGTATGGGAAGAAAACATTGGAACTTTGTGTATATATTTTTTGTCTTATTTTAGTTTATATATTTGTGTATGTATTATAATGTAAAAAAGTATATATGTGTGTATATTTGCTTATATATGAGCTGATTTTTATCTGTAAACTAATCATCCTTTGGAGCAGTAATAATGTGCAAAAATAAGATATATGCAAGGTAATCCATTGTATGGGAAGAAAACATTGGAACTTTGTGTATATATTTTTTGTCTTATTTTAGTTTATATATTTGTGTATGTATTATAATGTAAAAAAGTATATATGTGTGTATATTTGCTTATATATACCTCTGAATATATAATAGAGGTATAAATATATATTTATACATATATAATAGAGGTATAAATATATATTTATACAAATATAGAAGTATAAATATATATATTTATACAGATATATATACATATATATATATATAAAATGTTTAAATAATTGTACTTTGGAGAGATTGTGAAATGCACACACTTTTTTTCCCCTTACAGATAGGTTTATAATTAATGTTTGTGCATCATTGTTCTAAATATAAGCAATTATGACTTATATCCTGAGCACGACAATGGTTAAAAAGTTAAAAAAATTATAATAAAATGATTTAGCTATTAATATTTTTCAGTTCTAGCAAAATTCCAGTTAGATCTCTATGCTCTTACATTATGGACATTCTCACACTGCAAATCATCAACAGTCATCACAAGCAGAACTGAATAGTTTAGCAGAGAAGTACAGAATAAGTAACAATACTTTTTTTACCTAAAATGAATTAAATGATCAATATTTTGTTAAATTCTATTGAAAAAATATATCTGAGTAGAAGATTCTATATGCCCTTTGCTAACATTAAAGAACATTAAATTAAATATAAAACCAGTGGCATAGTGATATCAATCTTCAATGTAATTTGCATTATTCTGGGAATGTCTTGCAAAACCTATGTGTCTATTATTCCTTCCAGCTAACTGACTTCTCACTTTTATTTATTATTACTTACAAAAGAAGATGAGGGGAGAAAGATTTATGAACACCAAATTAATAAATTAGACTCTGCTATCATCCAAATAAGTTGTAAAATATAGATATGGGATAGGCTTGATGGTATGGGATACACTGGAATATCTTTCTTTCCTTTTTCTTTCACTTACTGTCATTTACAGGTGAATATTTACTGTGTAAGTGATACCGGTCCTTTCAGTTTCTTTTTTTCTGCTATGTATATATAATTAAATTTGAGAGTCAAGTTTGCATATAAAGCAAGTCCCAAGTCCAGAGAAAGACTTTCCTGGATCATAAGATAGCTGTCAGATTTGTTAGGTTGGAGTAAATTGTACTATCTGCTGCTTCACAGATTCTGAACCATTCCTCTCACTCAGCCCTTGGTCCTTGATGTAAAATTCAATTCCTGACTGAGACCCTCCTCTCCTTACAGATTCCCATTCAAGAGCATTTCCTTCAAAATGACCTGGTGAAAGCAACTCCTGCCCATACAAGTAGTATTACAAAATTTGGATCCCATAAAAGAAGTCATAGATTCTTTCTTGATATAAATGTGTGTGTAGAAATACAAGTATAACTGCTACACTTAAATCCATTTGGGATCAGCCATGCCCCACAGAGAAAACAATAGGACCCTACTTAAATCTAGACTCTGCCTGAATTCTACAGACTGAAAGCACCGTGATATTGTAGATATTCAACAAACGCCATCCCATTCACATTCACTTACTCCTGCAGGTGCTGTCATGAGAAGGCACGCAAATCTGAATAGAAGCATGTCTGATGTCTAGAAGAGGGTGTTGTATCAGGAATAAGCACCACTATTTCTTCTTTGAGAGTCTGTTTCTCTAGATGCAAATCTGTACAAAAATGATTAAAATCACTCCTAAATAACCTTTTATCCACTTTTCCCACTTGAAAAGAAAATTTTCCCCAAGTTATTCTCTTTGTTTAAAAAAAAAAAAACTAATTATACAGTTTCGGTTCCTTTGAGGGCTCATTTAAGTGATAATGTCCTCCAAATAATGTTGGAAAATGAGAGAATTGAGTTAGTAGAAGCATTTAGATTGTCTTAACCATGGCCATTATTTTGTTATTTTCTTTAGTAATTGAGACTTAGTAATGCACCCTACACTGGATTCTCCATGATAATGACAATCTGAAAATAGAGTTCTGCATTACTAGGTCATTTTCCCAGTCTCATGGAATTCTTTCAAGAACATGAGAAACATACATGGGACTTGTTGCTACAGTTCTATAATCCTTGGCTATTTAAGCTTTGGTTGTTCACAAGGTTTTGGAATAGGTAGTTCTTTTAAAATACATCTTATAGATATTTCTACATTATTTGTCAGCAGGCTGTTTATTAGGAAAGCCCACAGTCATAATCTAACTTCTAGGAAAGCATGGAGTTGGATAGTAAGATTACTGCTATACAAACTGTCATTTAATCTGTCATTTAAAATCTCAAACCATCAAAAGAATTAGTAAAACATAAAGCAGTAAAATTCTGGAGTTGTTCATAGCCTTAATATCTCACAAAAAAGGGAAAAAATGCGAAAGCACTTTGTAAACTGTAAGGTAACAAACAAATCTATAAAATGTGTATTTTCCATTTTAAGGTCCTCATTTTGTAAGTAATGGAACAGAGAGATGGGGGCATTTAAAAGATTCTTCAAAAGCTTTTGCAGTGCTTTCCAGAAATTATTAGGACTATCAACTCCTGCCCCTAAGCAAATTCCCAATAATTTAAATTCACAATTACTAATTGAGTTTTAGCAAGTTTTTTTTTTCTGGTTATTTCTTATTTAACTCAACAGTTGCATATATCACTAAACCAGCCAGATAATACAAGAACATGAATGTAATAAGCATTTTCCAAATTTCTCAGAAATACATATTTTCTCAAAAAAATAATAAAAGAATATTTAAGGCATACCCTATTTTTCTTAATCTGGATGACCACGTAGTTTTAGGTCCTAATATACTCCTTTCCTTTATAACTGAAAACATCTAACTATATAAATATATAGATCGAAGTTTAACCTCTCATTTCACAAATTAAGAGAAACTGGTCAGAGAGAGAAAAGAGGAAGCAAATTTCACCTTAGGAGCTCAACAGAAGATGCTATTAGGGCAGTGAATAAAATTGTTACAGTACTCCTTGTAGTAAAAACTTTAAAATATTTTTAGTAGGTAGGTGTGTTATACATCTCCTTCAAAAGGATTTCCAACCTCCTGGTACTCAGAATGTAAACCTATAATACATATGCAAAAGATAAAGGATAAAAAGAAAATCATCAGGAGAAAATCATCTAATTGCAAAGGAAGACAAGAGAGGAAAACAGGAACAAAAGAGCTACAGCACACGAGAATACGATTAACAAAATGCAATAGTAAGTCTTTACCTACCAATAATTACCTTGAATATAAATGGAGTCATTTCTCAAATCCAAAGACAGAGTGGCTGAGTGAATAGAAAAAAAAAAGATCCAACTCTATGCTGCCTGCAACAGATCCACTTTACCTTTAAGGACACAAATAGGCTGAACATAAAGGCATAGTAAAAGATATTTCATGCAAATGGAAATCAAAAGGGAGCAGAGGTTGCTATGCTTACTGCAGATAACATAAATGTTAAGTCCAAATAGTAAAACTAAACAAACAAGGTCATTAAATGATGAGCCTTCAAAAAGTTCATGGAAGTTGTGTATTATGAAGAGACTATGTATGAATTAAATTTATTTTTCTGCACTAAAATAAACTTGAACTCTAATTCCATTTTCCCATGAACTTTTGGCTGTACTCTTATATTATGAAAAAGGTTAAATTCATCAAGAAGATAGGACAATTACACATATATACACACTCAACATCAGAGTACTTAATTTTATAAACTAGATATGAACTAATCTGAAGGAAGAGATAGGCTGTAATCAAGTAGTAGATTTTGAGGGCCAGTAGGTAGCATATTGGTTAAGGCACTGGGGTCTCACATGGTGACTGCAGTTCAAGTTCCAGACCAGGCGGCTTGCTTTATCGCTTTCCCTCTGTCTCTCTCTCTTTCTCTGGTCAAATTAAAAATAAATAAATATATCTTTAAAAAATATGATAGTAGAGGCTGCCTGTGACTGTAGGCCCTAACGGCCAGAACCCATGGCTTATCTCAACCCTGACCCCAAGTCGCCCTTGGACCTCAGGTTGTGATTTGGGACTGAAAGATGAATTTGTGCCCCTACCCACCCCATCCAGAGACTGATTCAAGCTCATGGCATTGCAAAACACCAGGCTGCCTATGGCTGCAGGGCCTAACGGCCAGAGACCTGTGACTCATAACCCCCTTCCACTTGCTTTTGGCCTCTCAGAACTTTGGTATTTTGAATAGTGCATGGCACACATTGTGTGCCACAGGATCTTTTCTTTGCTTCTGAGGTGAAGCTCATTAGCTCAGTTGGAGACTCATCACTCCTTAGAAGCAGGGAAGACATTGGGTTGCCCAGGAACAGTGACAACAGTGCAGGGTACTGCTGAGCAACAAGGAGGCAGACCAGAAGAGATATCACCGATTTTCTACTCTCACACACCTTTGAACACTCAAAGGTACCTTGAGTAAGTTGGGAAGGAACGTATAGACCACTGATGACTAGGAACAATCACAGAGGCACAAGAAGTATGAGTAATCAAAAAAGATTTCTCTCCCCCAAGGGAAAACGTCAATCCCACAACAACCACGGACAAAACAACGAATGTCATGACATGTCAGATAAGCAACTCAGTATATTAGTAGTGACTAAACTTATTGACATACAAGAGAAAAGAGACAATGACCTCCAGGAGATGAAGAAGTCCTTTCATGATTTGAAAGAAGAAATAGAGACCTTAAAAAAGAATCAGATGGAACTGTTAGGGACAAAGAATGCGGTACAGGAAATTAAAACCTCCCTCGAAAGCATTAAAAGTAGATTAGATCACACAGAAGATTGAATCTCGAATGTAAAAGGCAAAAACTCTGACCTATAAGAAAGTATCAAAAGACTGAGAAAACCATCAAGAAAAATGAGGATAATATACCAGGAATACTGGATACCATCAAGTGCTCAAACATACGGATAATTGGTATCCCCAAAGAGGAAGAAAATAGTAAGGGCATTGATAATTTATTCCATGAAATTCTGGAAGAAAACTTTCCAAGTCTAGAAAAGCATTAAAATATCTAGACACAAGAAATACATTAGGACCCCAAACAGAATCAACCCAAAAAGATCTTCTCCAAGGCACATTATAGCCAGACTAGCAAAAACAACAGACAAAGACAGGACACTAAAATGGGCAAGAGGGAAATGTCAAGTTACTTACAAAGGTCATCCCATCAGACTAACATCAGACCTCTTATCAGAAACAATGCACGCAAGGAAAACATGGGGAAATATAGTCAGAGTGGTGAGTGAAAAACAATTTAAACCAAGAATACTATACCCGGCAAGATTATCTTTCATATGGGAAAAAAATATAAAAATATTTTTAGATAAAACCTGAGTTTTGTTTATCTAAAAACTCCAGACCAGTTCTTCAAGAGGTTCTGAAGGGAGTGCTATACCAGGAAAATTAAAAAGTCAGACGGTTTTAAGAGAATAAAATACAACCAAGAAAATATCTCACTTAATGATAGGAACAGGTCTGGAAATATCAATAATAACATTGAATGTTAATGGATTAAATTTTCCAATTAAAAGACACAGACTGGCCAAATGGATAAAAAAAAATAAAAAACAGAAACTCTCTATCAGTTGCCTACAAAAAAACACACCTTATGGATAAAGACTTACATAGGCTAAAAGTGGAGGACAGGAAAAAGATATTCCATGCAAATGGAAACCAAAAAAGGGCTGGAGTTGCAATATTGATTTCAGATCAAATAGGTTTCAAGACTAAGACTGTAAGCTATAAGAAGAGACAAAGAAGGGCATTATATAATAGTAAATGGGTTAATTCAGCAAAAAGTCATAATGCTTATTAATATCTACACATCCAACACAGGAGCACATAAATTTGTGAAGGAAAGACTGCTGGTACTAAAAGAAGAGATAGGGAGCAACACTGTAATTGTTGGAGATCTCAGCACCTTATTATCTCCTTTAGACAGATCTTCTAGACAAAAAATAGAGATACAGGACCTAAATACTATAAATTGAATAGGTATGATAGATATCTATAGAACTTTCCACCCTAAGATGACAAAATATACATTTTTCTCACCACAGCATGGAACCTTTTCAAAGATTGACAATATGATAGGACACAAATCAAACCTTTAAAGATTCAAAGGCATAGAATCTATATCCAGCGTCTTCTCTGACCATGAAGGAATTAAACTCAATATTAATTTCCAGAAACACCCTCAAAATACACAAACAAATGGAAACTGAACAACCTACTTCTAAATGACTTAACTACTGAAGAAACTAAGTCTAAAATCAAAAAATTTATGGAAACAAATGATAATGAGTATATGAGTTTCCATAATCTATGTGACATGGCAAAAGCAGTCATAGAGGGAAACTCATAGCATTTAGTTCACATAAGAAAAAGATGACGGGACCAGCAGTTGGCGTAATGGCTATGTCACTGGACTCCCATGTAGTTGACCGCGGTTCGCGTCCCGGACCTGGTGGCTTAAACTCACTCCAGGCACGTGTGCATGTGTGCCCAAGATCCTGAGAGGAGAATGGAGGAGAAGGGATTGCAGTGTGGTCATCCCCCCTGGGGGGTGATTTCTCGCTTTCTGTCTCTTTGCTCTGTCTCTCTCTGTCTGTCTGGTGAGCACACATACCCTGTAGCAAAAACCTCTTCAAAAAAAAGAAAAGAAAAGAAAAAGATGGAAAGGCAGCAAATAGATAACCAACATGATGACTCAGGGAATGGGAAAAACAACAACAAAAAAAATGCTAGGCAAAAATAAATAATAAAGGTTTGAGCAGAAATAAATGAAATAGAAAACAAATCATACAGAAAATAAATAGAAGCAAATAAAGCCCAGGTCCAGATGGCTTCATTTTTGAATTCTACAAAACTTTTAAGGAAGAGTTAGCCCATATCCTACCCAAATTATTTCTAAAGATTCAAAAAGAAGGAAACCTTCCAAATTCATTTTATGAAGCCTCCATCATCCTTATTCCCAAGACAGATAAGGACATGACAAAAAGGGAAAACTACAGACCAATATCACTGATGAATACAGATGAAAAAATTCTCAACAAGATACTTGCAAATTGTATTCAACAACATATATCAAATATTACTCATCATGACCAGGTAGGCTTTATTCTAGGAATGCAAGAATCGTTCAACATAGGCAAGACCATAAATATAATACCCCATATTAACAGAAAGAAAGATAAAAACCATATGATCATTTCAATTGATGCAGAGAAAGCATTTGATAAACTACAACATTATTTCATTATTAAAACCCTAAGTAAGATTGGTATAGAAGGGTCATTTCTCAACACAATATAAGCCAAATATGAAAACCTATACTAACATTATACTCACTGGGGAAAAGCTAAAAGCTTTTCCACTAAAAGCTGGTTACTAGACAAGGCTTCCCTCTTTCTCCACTGCTTTTTAATATAATGCTGGAAGTCTTAACTAATGCAATCAGAAAAGAGAACAACATAAAAGGCACTCAAATAGGCAAAGAAGGGTTGAAAATTCTTTATTCTCAGATGACATGATGGTATACTTAGAAGACCCAAAGGTTTCCATGAAAAAACTTTTCGAAGTAATAAATGAATTCTGTAAAGTGGCAGGATACAAAATTAACATCCAAAAATTTATAACATTTCTATATATGAACAACAAGTTGAATGAAGTAGAGTTGAAGAAAGGAATCCCTTTTACCATAGCCACAAAATATATAAGATACCTATGGATAAAGATAACTAAGGAAGTCAAAGACTTTACAAAGAAAACTATTAAAATCTTTTAAAAAATATTGAAAAGGACATAAAAAAATTAGAAGACCATTCCATGTTCCTGGATTGGAAGAAATAATACAATCGAAATGGCAATTCCACTCAAATGTATCTACATATTTAATGCAATTCCAATCAAAATACCAGAGATATTCTTCACAGATCTATAAAGACAATCACAGAATTTGTCTGGAATCATAAAAGACCTCATATTGCCAAAGCAATCCTGTGCAAAAAAAGTGGAGTGGGTGGCATATCACTCCCGATCCCAAGATATACTCCAAAGCTGTGATGAGCAAAACAGCATGGTATTGGCATAAAAACAGACAGGTGGACCAATGGAATAGAATGATACCCCAGAAATAAACCCCAAAGTTTACAGCACACTGATTTTCAACAAAGGATACCAGTTGATCCTTTGGGAAAAGGAAAACCTCTTTACTAAATGGCGATGGAAAAACTGGGTATTCACCTGCAGAAAGATAAAACCGTACACCCATCTTTCACCATTAACAAAAATCAACTCAAAATGGATCAAAGATCTGAACCTAAGACCTCAAAGTATAAAAGTACTGGTGGAATATACTGGGGAAACTCTGGAGACTGGAGTAGGCAAAGGTTTCTTAAATAAGATTCCTAAAGCACAGGCAATAATCCCTAAAATAGGCAAGTGGGACTATATCATACTGAGAAGTTTCTGCATAGCAAAGGACACAATAACAAATGTGAACTGACAACCCTCAGAATGGGAAAATATTTTTGTTTTTTGCTTTTTTTTGGTTATTTTTAATTTTTAATATACATTTAATCACATTATTTAGTTTACAAAGTGAAAATTTCAATAGTTTTGTAAAACATGCCTCAGACAAGGGACTGATAACCAGAATACACAGGAAACTCAAGTGGCTTACTTGAAAAACAGAAAATGATTAACCAAATTAAAAGGAGCTGAACAAAAATCTCTCTAAGGAAGACATATGAACAGCTAAAAAGCATATGAGGAAATGCTCAACATCCCTCATCATAAGGGAGATGAAGATTAAAACCACAATGAGATACCACCTAACCCCTGTCAGAATGGCGAAGATTAAAAATATAAAAAGTGATAATTGTTGGTGGGGACGTGGTGAAAGGGAAACTCTCCTACATTATTGGTGGGAATGTAAACTGGTTCAGCAACTGTGGAGAACAATATAGAGGTTCCTCAAAGATCTACAAATTGAACTACCATTTGATCCAGCAATCCCATTCCTGTGTATCTATCTAAAGGACAGTAGAATGCTCAGTCAGAAAAGCGCTTGGACATCAATGTTTATTGCAGCATTATTGACATCACTGACATAGAACCAACCCTAATGTCCAAAAACAGATGAATGGATTGTAAAAGTGTGGCACATATAGTTAGGGATACTGAAGACGGTGGAGAATGGGGTGGGAGAAGGGAAGAGTATAGAGAAGGATAGCCAGAGAACAAATAGAGAGGCATGACATTTAGTGGAACACAGAAATTGTTTATTACCTGTTGATGATAAGATGTATAGTATTCTCAACTGTACTGGTTTGAGAAGTATTTCATGTTGGGTAAATTCTTTTTATAAGGAAAATGATATTTAGTGATTGAATGTTTAAAAAATAATGAGAATAAATAATAATAATCTGGGAAAAAAGATGAAAAGCTAATTGATGATGATGATGTGGTTAGTAATGTCTTTGTCTTGACTCATATGCAAGGTATTCCTTCTGAAATGTAATACACTGTAAAGATACATGTGATTCAATGTAATATAACCAAGATTATGATAATAAATTTTAAAAAGTAGTAAAAATATGATAGTATATTTTTAATACCCAAATTTCAACTATGGGCAGGTCTTCCAGACAGAAAAATAAATAAGGAAACATGAACTTAAACTACTGATACCAGATAAACCTAATAGACATATACAGAACATTCCATCCAATAAGTATTGAAACAAATGCTTGTAAGTGAAATTTAGAGCAGCACTATTTACACTAGATGCAAGATACAAACAACACAATGTTCAAGTAATGATCAGATAAACCAAGGATAGTATATATTGGGTGTCAGAAAAGTCATGCCATATTGTTTGTGTTTTTCTATGCAAAAATGCATCATGCCTTTTTTGATAACCATGTTATGTAATGGGAGATAATGTTATACAATGGAATATTATACACACAAATAATGAAGTACTGACACATGTAGCAAAGTGGATAGACCTAGAAAACACCATGCTAGGTGAAAGGAGTCAGGTACACAAGTTGACATGGTATGTAATTCCATTTATATAAAATATCCAGAATAGACAAACCCATAGAAACAAAAGCAGATGAGTATTGGGCAAGGAATAGGGAGAGAAGGGGGAGATAGGGAGTAACTTCTTCATGAGAATGGTACTTCCTTTTGAGATGATGACAAAAATATCAAAAGCAGATAGAAGTGACTGCTCACAACATTGTGAATCTATTAAATGCCACTGAATTATACATTTTAAATGTGTTAATTTTATTTTATGTGAATTTTGTGCAATAAAAATATGTGGTTTATCAAAATAGAGTTTTAATACCAACAGACAGAGGAGGATTTCTATATGCAGGGTCATCTGTAATATAGTTAACTCAATTGTATTTCACATTGAAAATGTCCCATTTTCTCACTAATTGGTTTAGATTACTCTGTTATAGAAGCTATAAAAATGTGCCTCTCAGATATTCAGCCCCAGGGAGTACAACTGACTGAGAACCCCAGCTGCTGAGCTCTCAGATCTATCACTGTTCCCACCAAGAATCTACTTCCTATGGGCAGTTCCCAGTCAATGACTGAACTGGGCAGAGATAAAGCAGGCTCATTTCTGAGAAACGGGAGACTTCTTTGGGAGGTCACTTTGGATCAAGGACTTCAATTGGCCTTGTCAATCTTCCTTGGAACTGTAATGCCTTCTAAGACTTTTCCACTCAATATTCTTTCTTCCCTTTCTCCTTTACAAGGGCCTAATCTGCTGTGGTCTAAGAGTTCACCTGGCATCCTTTGGATCCTTTCTCACTTTCCTTCATATGTGTTTCTTCTGATAAATCTTTTTCATGTTTAACTCTGTTTTAACCTATGCTTCTGAAAAGATCCAGACTAATATACCTCTATCTACATTAAAACTTTTTAAAAATGACTTGTATAGTAGTAATAGGTTTTTGAGACCAAACACAAAAAGTAAAGAGTACTTTTGGTCATGTTTTATGTTTAATCATAGACCTCTAGAGTTAAGGATTTCTTCTGCTCTGCTGAATGCACTTTGTTGGAAAAAAATTTTAGGTGTTATCCTGGTTTAACCAGTAGATTTTTCATCAAATGATCATAAAATAATTTTGTACTTCTTATAACCAACTCACTTTTGAAAAATACTGGGTTGTCAAGAACGGCATGATGTATTTTTGCATATAAAAAAGCATAGTAAATAGCAACTTTCCCAAAGACTTAATAGCTTCTACAAAGTATGGAATGTTTAAATTATTTCTCTCCCACGTATTAACATTCTTTGTTGTGTCTCATATGAGTACACCAATGGATTCAACATAACTTTAATGGAGATAATGTTAACAGTAGTCTCTGAGATTGGCTACAGTTTTAGTTGTTAATATCCAATCATTTAACTTACCCTCTCCTGGGAATCATCTTGATCAATTTAAAATATTAGATTAACTTAATTGACTAGATTAATTTCCCCTGATAATAGGACCAATTTCATGTACAAGGGTATCACAATTTAACTTATTTATCAATGAAAATTTTTCCCCAAATTAACTGTTACCAATTGACCCCTAAGGAGTAGCATCTTTCTTCAGGAGTTTAGAGGTATTGTATCTCTATCTTGGTATTATTTATGCTTCTATCATTAGCCATGGTTGTGGCTGGAACTCTTCTTTTTGTTGTAAATAAGCTAGAATAATTATTATCAAAATCTAAAAATGATAAAACAATTTCTACATTTAACAAACATTTGTTTTGCCAATTCTTTATAGTCACAACATTAGATTACAGGTGTATAATAGACTTAGAATTTTTTTTTGACTTAGAAATTTATTTAATAAACAGTCGAGTTTTAAATGTTGGTTTTCAGCTCTTCCATGAATTTGAGAGGAAGTAAATTCTTGACTTTGAAATAGTTAAGTGATAACCTGGGTCTGCCCAGTAGATTTTCATATCTTCTGTGTCATTTAGGAGGTAATAGAACAATAAGAACATATTGAATTCCTACAGTCTCCTTAATTATCTATATACTCTTTAATATTCAGCTTTATTAAACAGGTTTTTTGAACTGGCATGTGAAGAAGTTATCACTGGGCCTCATTTTGAATGGTATTTTTCTGCTTAGCTTTGGTTTTAACATCAATAGGGTATGGTGCCCTTCCTAAAAGAAACTGTTCCCATTTGGGAATATATTCTTCTACTGATGCCCAGTAACAAGTCTCAAGAGAAACCACCTCTGGGCATGGAAATGGGTGAATCTTGGTCTATAGAGACTTTGCTGCTGCTTCTATATCCTTTAAAAGATGAAGGTTCCTTTTAAAAGCGGTCTCAGCTGCTTGCAGCTGAAATGCCCTTTCTGTATTTGGTCTCCAAATTTAGCCTCCATTTGTAGAAGTAGCATTAATCTTTGTGATAATTTCTTCATGTCTTTTAGAAAGGTGAATTTCTTGAGCAAACAAGGAAGTCATCTTTAATCAAAGCCGTGTTACAAACTGAGGTACATTTCTGTGCGCTGCCTCTCAGCTCTTCCGGACAGCCTAGATTTAGAACATCATTGAGGATATTGATGTTTTTGTTTTCTTTAATCTTTACTAGACATTAACACACACACATACACACACACACACACACACACACACACACACACACACATTCATGCTGTATCTTCAGTTGGCCTTGTCAATCTTCCTTGGACCTGTAATGCCTAATGTGTGTGTATTAGATCTATGTGTGTGTATTAGAATATATAGAAATTCTGTAGAATTTAAGATTTTCTAGATATCTTTAGGATGTCTAAAACTAAAATGCATTGGAATAGTGCTGTATGTTTTGGATAGTTCTGACTTAAGGTATCCAAGAGATACTATTAATAATATCTATCTACTCAGTAAAATGTCAAAAGGCCGTGGCTGTATACTTATTTTGTGGGAATAAACCATAGATTTAATCATCCCTTTCAAGCAGGAAATTATGAATTTTGATTATCACTATCAGATAGTGATAATCAAAAGTGGTCACCTAAAAGGAGGCAATAAGGAAAAAAAAAATTTAAAAGTAGAATTAGAGCTATTAATACAGCTTGAAAGAATGTAAAAATCAAAGCAAATTAATGAAGCTCTAGGGAATTGCTACAATCTAGGGAAAGCAATGGTA
>NW_006206032.1:321241-336355 GCF_000334495.1 Tupaia belangeri chinensis | reverse complement strand
AAAGGAGAATGATTATATAACCACAGACTAGGACTATTTTATATATTCACTTATGGTATTTACATTTTTAACATTTAGGGAAACAGTACCATTTTTAAGTATTTTAATAGCAACACTATTTTTATCACAAATAAAACAAAAGGTTATTTTATTTTTGAGACACTTTAAAGCCACTTTTAGGTTTTAAACATTTGCCAGAAACTGCATATTCAATTTGGAAGTATAATTTGTTCAGTAGATATTTAACTTAATGTTTACTTCTATTTCATTACTTTGGAGACATTTTAAAACTGCTTTTAGGTTTTAAACATTTTTCATGGAATACACACTCAATTTTGAAAATCATTAAATAAATATTATTACTTT
Organism: Tupaia belangeri chinensis; assembly: GCF_000334495.1. Lineage (NCBI taxonomy): Eukaryota > Metazoa > Chordata > Mammalia > Scandentia > Tupaiidae > Tupaia > Tupaia belangeri. The sequence continues at coordinate 335,989 of NW_006206032.1, read as the reverse complement.
AGTAAGTATTACCTGAAGGTCTACTTTGTGGGATGTATTTCTCTTGCTAGATTGGCTTGTTGGAATAAATTGAAATTAAGAAGTCAGTGCCCACATTTTTATCACAGATTAAAAGGAAGTAGGAATTGGTTTAAAATGGGTGTGAAACTAGCCTACAATAACGAAAAAGTCTTTCTTTCACCTTGAACAGCAAACACCACAATTACCTTTATGGGACTTAAAATATAGCTTAAAAAATCACACAGATCTTCATTTTATGTTGTCTCACACATTAGCTTTTAGTGACATATCAAGTCTCCAAGGTTGAGAGCCAGTGTGACTACTATTTGCTTCATCAGCCTAATGAAGCTGTGCTTTGTTCTTTAATTAGCAGTATACCTATGGAACTGTGTATGACTAAATGAAATTTTGTATCAAATGCTTTTTCCTAAGAGCAGCAAAGTTATTTTGCGTGTTAATAGAGGAAAGTGGTATTAAGATTATAAAGATTTAACCATGTTGCATTTTATTTCAGTGACTACTTAACCATTTTTAGCTAAAGCTGCCAGCTTAGTATCTGTAATTATAGCACGTATTAAAACCAGCCAAGCTGTTAAGTACACACTCAGATGTGTAGCTACTGCTCTAATATATCACTCAATCATTTTCCATTATACCATGCAACATTAGTCACCATTATTGCAGTGTGCAGCCTTGATAAACACTTAATGCTAAAGGAGAAAATGTCAGGAATATTGCCTAATATATACATTTTTTTTAATCTCTGCATCTACATTATGTTTCTCATGTGGTTCTCCTTGCTTCAATTCATCTGGTTTCATTTGTTAAGTTTGCACAAATTCTTAACATAAAAAGTATCCCCAAATGTGTATGTTGTAATTAGGTTGTAATTCTGAGCAGAGGTTCTAGTGACATTTAAGAGCAAACTGAGAAGCCGATGGGATCCTGCCAACCTTGGGGAGTTTAGAAAGGGAATAGTGGAATTAATTTATACAAGTCTAGAAGCTAATTATTTTATGCATAGCTACTTACAAAAATGCAAACTTCCTTTGTTGTGTCCCCTTTTATTTCTCTCAATTCAGGCCTTTCACCACACCTGTTGAGTATCTAGTTGTTTAGTTGCACTGGTATATATAAATCTATTAATGGCACGTTGCTTTGTTCAAAACATCTCTACAAGGGCATCACACTGGAACTTCTAGATTTAACCTATATCTTTGCAGGAGATCCCCTAAGTTTTAACTAGTGAAAACTTGGGGTGGGTCAAACAGACTCTTCATAAGTTTAGGTGATGTTTTGCTAAAATCATGTGGGCCAACTTAAGTCAAAAGGTTTGAAAAAAATGTTGAAAGCCATTTAAATGTCTTATCAAAAAACCTGGAACATAAATTATACAAAATAAAAAGGCTGTTGCTGTTGGGACCAGCAGATGCCATAATGGTTATGTCATTGGACTCCCATGTAGTTGATCATAATTCGAGCCCCAGACCTGAGGACTTAAAACTCATGCCAGGCATATGCTGTTGTGTGCCCAAAATCCTGAGAGAAGAATAGAGGATAAGCGATTGTGCTGTGACCATCCACCTTGGTGGGGGGAGGGTGATTTCTCACTTTCTGTCTCTCTGTCTCTCCAGCAAGCACACATACCTTATAGCAAAAATCTCTCTCTTTCAAAGAAAAAAAGAAGGCTGTCAACGTGTTGGGTGTTGGCATGAAGTTATAGAAGCCAGCACTCAAGGTCCCATCCTGCATTGAAGTAAACCTCAGCTACCTGCTCCATATAGCATTTAGCTATAGAGATGTGTGGACTGTGACCCCAAGAGATGCCCAACCCACTGTGTGGATTTTATCCTTCAGTGGGACCTCAATGTAAATCTTTTGTCCCTTCAGATTTTATTTGTAGCTTTATTATCTGGCCATAGGACAGGTAGCATTCATCTCTGTTATGCCATTCCTGATATCAGAAACCTAGGCAACAAAGGCCCCTACTCTTTCTTGAGAGTGCATCGCTGCAGTGCCTCCCTCCACTTGTCCTGGAAATGCTTCAAGCACTTCCTGTCCCAGTTTTGCTGCTTTCAGACTACTCTAGAGCCAACTATTCTAGGACCACCAACTCTGTTCTCCTGCGACCAAAGCTGAGCTGACACTGTCACTTCTTCATAGCCAGTTAGGAGCAGTGTTGCTAATCTCTTTTCTTTCTACTTCAAGATCAAAAGATAAACTAAATTTTAAATCTCCACACCATTACCACCACAGTTCCACAGAAAACTAGATAGCTGGTGCATGGCAAGGCAGTGGATTGAAAATTACAACTTTTTCCCCCTTGAAAAGAGGCCTCCTATTGGAGTACCTGATCATGCCTACAGTGTTGGAAACGGAATTAGGAGTTTCATTCTATGCTCCTGTTTTTCAGATAAGACATTAAAAAAAAGGAGTAAAGGAGACTTGCCTAAGGCATTTAGGCTGGGTCCTAAAGGAAATGTAGAGTCAAAACAAAACAAAAAATTCTTCAAATTCCTCTTTTCACCAGCTCATGAATCTATGAGTAGGTCCATCTGTGTTAGTGGTATTGTTTTCCTGAATTACAAATGCCCTTCCCTCCTGCCAGTCTAAATCCTACCCAACTTTAGACCTGTTTCTTCCCTTAGGGTTTTATCAAGTAGGTTAACTCACTTTATTTTTAGTATCCTGATAACTCTTAGTCTCAGGACTATGGAAGTAACTGTAAAAGAATCATCTATGCTACTCAAACGGTTTTGTGTACAAATCAACTAGGAATCTAATTAAAATATAGATTCAAACATGAACTACGGGTGTGGGGCCTAAACTTCTGCTATTCTGACAGTCCCCAAGTGAGGACAACGCTGCTAGCCTGTGGACCATTTTATAAGATGCTAGGTGCTAGTTTACTGATTCCTAGGTGCCTGTTTGTGGAGGAAAGCCATGTGGCTATCACCTGGAACTTCTGTAAAATGCTCGATCCAATGCATTTTACTTACTTATATCTAATGCAACAGGCTTTTCATGATAGAAAATTAGGCATCTTTGTACAAAAACTTTAGATTATTCTAAAATATAGGCACTGACTAACTCTAGCCCAGCATGCTTATTTGTCTGGAAAGAGACTCAGCTCTCCAGATATTAAGTGAGGAACACAAAGATAGTAGGCAGCATATGTATTCTTATGAGTTGACAGCGAATCTACTTATTTTTCCCCCATTCTAAAAGTTTATTGAATTAATTTTTAAATATATTGGTACAAACTTAAGCTTAGTCCTTAATATTTCTAGACGTGTTTACTATCTGTAAAATGGCGATAGTGTAACCTACTTCACAAGAATTATATTAGGGTGTTGGGAGATATTATTTGCAAAATGCCTAGCCATAACAGGTACAAAGTTTATTTTATTTTTCTTTGGGGGAGGCTGCAGATGGTGTAATGGTTATATCACTGGATTCCCACATGACTTACTATGATTCAAGACCTGGAAGCTTGAAACCCATGATGGGCACATGTGCATGCATGCCCAAAATCCCAAGAGGAGAATGGAGGAGAAAGGATTGTGGCATGTTCATTCCCCCTAGGGCATGATTTCTTGATATCTGTCTCTCTGTCTCTTCAGCAAGCATACATACCCTCTAGCAAAAATCTCTCTAAATAAAGTTAGTTTATTTTATAAGTTTTCTTTCTTTCTTCCATGAGCTACAGAGAGAAAAACAGTACTTCCAACAAGGTCTCAATACCTTAATGCACCCAACTTCAGCAAGCTCCAGATCATGGACACACATGTTTACAGAGAGGTCTCTGGACATGAACCTGGAATGTGGGTCAACTCCAGAGAGTCTCACATTTTACTTTTGTGCCACCATCCAGTCTCTTAACTTTATTTTGATTGGTACATTGTTTTCTAATTTTGTTTATCTTAGTTCTCTTCTAAAGTAGATTATAAGTATTTGATGATATGGATCAATAATTTTCTCCATTTTCTGATCTCAACTGTCTCAGCAGAAGACTGAGAACAGAAGAAATGCTCAACATATGTGTAATGATATGGCTCAAAACAAATTTCCTCTTGTCCTTTTAATGTTCAGTTTCCCTACTCACATTAGCCAGTGTTCAATATTTATGTTTATTGATTCCTAAACCAAAGACTACTGAGCTGAATTTACCATTCACATGTCCAGAATACAGTTTCATGCCCATTGAAAGCTCACCTTATGCCTGTGTTCATAAGCCATTGGAAGAGCAGAATGCTGAGTGAACTTGAAGGCCAATTTGTACCTTTTCTGGGTTGGAACCAGATAAAATAAAAATAGAACAGGTATCTATTAGTCTTCCAGAAGTTTTTGTCATACTTTTAGAATACCTACTAGTTTTGTATGTCTATCAACACTTCTCAAAGTAATTCTTAACTCTTTGGGCAGGAGTAGTGGCGGTAGTGTGGAAATATAAATATGAAGGTAGCCTATGGGGTAGACAAATGAGAACTTATGAGTGGTTGGAATCCTGACAGGGTGAACTATTTCTTTGCACTAGAATGGGAGAAGAATAGAATAACTTGTCTACCTTATTCACAGTGCATTCCTGGGACCTAGATCAATGACTAGTGCTTAATAAATATGTATTAAATAAACAAGTGAAAGAACAAATACTCCTAGTCATGTATAATTGTTTGCTTCTAAAAGCTAATGTATTTAAAGAAAGACTCTTTGTTATCTAGTAGTTCCTTGGTACAAGTGAACTGACAACATAATTTATCAACTCTCTGGTCACCATGATCTTCTCATAAGGATACAACTTATATACATATATCTCAGCTTTGCATAGCTCAGGGATATGCTGTAGAATTATCACAGAGACTAAAGCAAAAGTAGTGTTTTCTCCTAGTGATTTAGGAAATTTTATTATCATTGAGTGTATGCAGTATATTTAAGGAGACCAAAGGTCTTTGAAGAAAAAAAATACAGTAAAAATTGTAAATATGTTAAATACAATACATATATGGGGCTTATTAGGAATGTTAGGAAGGCTTTCTGCAAATGGGTTGAGGTCAAATGGCTGGAGAAAGTATTTGGGTTTAGAAATGCCAAAGTAGATTGTTAGCCTCATTAAATAAAATCTTTCGAACAGCTTATATTCTCCTGGACAAAAACCTTTTTTTATTTTATAATAATGTGTCTTCAAAGGTAAAAATATGTCCAAAATATGCCAGACATTATTATTTTTTTTCCTGCTAGCCTAGCTCTCAATTCTCTGATCTTAATATACTTATAGAATATTAGGGAAACTGATTTTATGTAATTCTTAGTTCTAAGTGCATCATTTTACACATGTTAATATCGCATCTAGAGAAACTGTGACTTATTTGAGGTCATATAACAAGTTAGTGAGAAAGCAGGAAATAGAACCTTGACTGTCATTCTCCCATTCTTGCCATTATCTCATGTTCTCCCCGGTAAGGTGGGAAGCAAATATACCCACTGAAAATCTAGTTCAATAGAGATGCTATGTCTCCAAGAAGTTGTTTTGAGTTCAATATCACAGACACCTGACAAAATCAAATGTAGGCATAAAGTTTGGTCCAATTTTTTATAAAGCAGTATTTTAAAGTCTAAATCATACTAATTTTGAATTACACAATTTTTGTCACACTGTTACTAGACATCTCTTAGACTATTTTACCTGAAGTTAAATAAACATTTTAAATTGTAAAATATATTTGCATCTGAATTCATGCAAGTAATTTTCCACTAAGAAGTATGATCAGGTTACCATTTTTATTGACATATAATAATTGACATATTTGTGAGGTACAATGTGATTTTTTTCAATATAATAATACAATGTATAATGATTACATCAGAATAATTTTTACCCATAAGTTCAACCATTTGCCATTACTTGGTGTTGGAAAAGTCAAAAATCCTCCTTTTGGTTTCTCTGAAATATACACTAAGTTATTGTGAACTATATTCACTCTTCTGTTTCTATTCTACTAGAAATTGTTCCTCTTAATGAATCAGTTAACTTTTTTCAATCAAGCTGTTTACTTTCTGCTGTAATCTTAAGCAACAGCCCCCACAAAAATATTTCTGACCTAAGTTATCCTAAAAAGTAGCAACTTCTAAGCGATTACCTTGATTATACATTGTTTGTCAGATTGTACAAAATTTTGGACAAATATTTTTTGATGATATATTCACAGTAAGCTTATCAGACAAGCATTATTTCCATCTTACAGTGAGATACTAAAGCCAGTATGTTTTCCAGTCATGTATCTATAACTGGGTCATGCTGAGTCTAAAGCTGTGCTTTTGATCATTCTGATATACAGCTCTCTATTCTAAGATTTGACTTGAGAATGAAGTACACCTTTTAAAATGATATGTTTCATAGAAGTGTGAATAATTTTTACAAATAATTAATAGCTATACTTAAGATAGTACTGTAGACAATTTTTCCTAAACAATAGATACTAGACTTAGTTTGGCATAATGGCATTTGTACTATGACATCAAGTGGTAGGGATATGAACGTAATCTCAATAATCTACTAGTTAAGTGGTCTTGGGAAAGTTTAATAACATCTCTTTATTTTAGTATTTGCATCCATAAAATGTAAATGGTGGCCTAGCACAAGTGACAGGGCGTTGTACCATGGAGTCATAAGAGAAAGCCTTGGGCTAGGATGCTGGGTTCACCTCAACATGCCTGTGAGTGTGCCCATGATCCTTGCTGGCTGGCAAGAAGATCACAGCATGCTAAAACCCTATTGGGGTCCTTGTTTCTCTCTGACTCTCTAGGAAAGCAAATTAATAATTTTTAATATGAGACTTAGTAATATTTATTGCAGAGTTATTGTAAATTAAAGAGAAGTAAATTCCTGGCTTAATGCCATTTATACCAAGAGTCTTCAAAATGTCCATAGAAAATGTATATTATGAAAAAACTATGCATGAATTTCAAATATTTTTGTACTAAAATAAGCCCATGCTAATTTATTATAACATGTCTGAACAGGGTCCGGTTTGAGGCACTAATAATGATTGGACATCAATTTGAAAAGAACTCTTATTAGAGCAACATTATTTCTGCCAAACTTGAAGTAAGAACAAAAATTAAATTTATGGTGAAGCTTGGAAAGATGAATAATGAAATTACTGATGCAAAAAAATTTCTGTAGACAATTAAATCAGCATTTTACAAATGGATGAGAGATGGTGGGGGAGGTAAGTGGCATGGAGGTTAAGGCAGCTGGATCCCACAAGAGTGACTGAGCAGTGAGTCCCAGATTCAGCAGCTTGAAAAACACCCTGGAGCCATGTGCATGTCCATAATCCTGATGGGAGAATGGAGAAGGGGTTGCTGATAGCCATCCCCCTTGGGAAGTTATATCTCATTCTCCCTCTTTATCTTTTCCCAGCAAATGAACACACCCTATGGTAATCTTAAAAAAAAAAAAATATGCTGAAGTTGATGCCTGCAAAGTAAACCATTTACTTCAATTTGTGAGGAAAAATTAATATTGTTCATGCTGTGTTTGACGAAGACAACAATTAATAACGAACGATACCCAAAACTACAGATATCTCAATTGGTCCAGTTTAGTATAGTTTAGTATATTTTGACTAAAAGTTAAAGTTGAGCAAACTTTCTCCTCTATGGATGCTAAAACTGTTGAGCCTAGATTAACTGCAAACAAGAACAGAGGTTTCAATTAAAATTTTACACAAGTGGGACAAGTACCTAAAGCATTTCTTTGAAGAATTGTAACAGGAGACCTCCTCGCATCCCCACCGTTCTTCCTCCTTGGACCCCAGGTTGGTTGCCTGGGACTTTAAGGTGAACCCCCACCCCACCCGCAATCCAGATCGATCCGGCCAGCAGTTCCGGACACCAGGCGGACTGAGGCTGCAGACCCGACCAACCTGGTACTGTCACTTATTGTCTGATCCTTTTCCACTAGCCTTTGGAATGTTTGAATTTTGGTGATTTGAGTAGCGCGCGGCACGCGTTTCGCGCTGCGCGATTTCCATTTCCATTTTCTGTTTTGCTTTTTGTTGCTCTTGGGGTGTTGCTTATTAGGTCAATTGAAAGGTCACCACTCCTTAGAAACAGCAAGGGCTTTGGGCCATCCAGGGCTAGTGGCAACAGTTAATGGTAATTGTGAGCATCAGGTAGGCCAACCATAAGATAAATCATTAATTTTCTAAGCCTGTACAACTTTTTAGAATCAGAGATACCTTAACTATTTAGGAAGAAACATATAGATTACCTGATGTCTAAGAACAATCGCAGAGGCTCAAGAAATATGAGCAACCAACAAAAGGCCTCTCCCTCAAGGGAAATCATCAAGCCTACATCACCCACAGTCAATACAATGGACGTCGCGGACATGTCTGATAAGGAATTCAGAATATTTGTAGTGACCAAACTAACTGAGATGGAAGAGAAAAGAGACAAGGAGCTCCAGGAGATGAGGAAGTCCTTTAATGACTTGAAAGAAGAAATGGATACCCTAAACAAGAACCAGATGGAACTTCTAGGTTTGAAGAATGTGATAGAGGAAATCAAAACCTCCCTTGAAAGCATTAAATGTAGGTTAGACCAGGCAGAAGACCGAATCTCTAACGTAGAAGACAAAACATCTGACCTAGATAAAAGTATCAAGAAGATTGAGAAAACAACCATGAAAAATGAGGATAATATACGAGGAATACTGGACACCATCAAGCGCCCCAACATTCGGATAATTGGTATTCCGGAGGAGGAAGAAAATAATAAGGGCCTGGAAAATTTATTCCATGAGATCCTGGAAGAAAACTTTCCAAATCTAGAAAGGCATTCAAATATCCAGACCCAAGAAATACAGAGGACCCCAAGTAGAATCAACCCAAGAAGATCATCTCCAAGGCACATCATAGCCAGACTGGCAAAAACAACAGATAAAGACAAGATACTAAAGTTGGCAAGAGGGAAACGCCAGGTTACTTACAAAGGTCACCCCATCAGGCTAACATCGGATCTCTCAGCAGAAACAATGCAGGAAAGGAAAGAATGGGGAAGCATAGTCAAAGTGTTGAGTGAAAAACAATTTCAACCAAGAATACTATACCCGGCAAAATTATCTTTTATATGGGAAAAAAAGATAAAAACATTCTCAAATAAACAAAATTTGAAGGAATTTACCAACACCAGACCAGCTCTTCAAGAGGTTTTGAAGGGAGTACTATACCAGGAAAACTAAAAAATCAGAGACAGTTATACGAGAACAAAAAACAACTAAGAAAATGGCTCACTTAATGATAGGATCAGGTATGGAAATATCGATAATTACATTGAATGTCAATGGATTAAATTCCCCAGTTAAGAGACATAGACTAGCTGAATGGATAAGAAAACAGAAACCCTCTATCTGTTGCCTACAAGAAACTCACTTTATGGATAAAGATATACATAGACTAAAAGTCAAGGGCTGGAAAAAGATATTCCATGCAAATGGAAATCAGAAAAAGGCTGGAGTAGCGATATTGATCTCAGACAAAATAGATTTTAAAACAAAGACTGTAAGAAGAGACAAAGAAGGGCATTATATAATAGTAGATGGGGTAATCCAGCAAGAAGATATAACCCTTATAAATATCTACGCACCCAACTCAGGTGCGCCTAAATATGTGAAGGAAAGACTGCTGGAGCTAAAAGGAGACATAGGGAAAAATACTATAATTGTTGGAGATCTCAACACCCCGTTATCTCCTATAGACAGATCTTCTAGACAGAAAATAAATAGAGAGATACAGGACTTAAATGATACTATAAATGGAATGGGCTTGACAGATATCTATAGAACTTTCCACCCTACATCCACAACATATACATTTTTCTCACCCCGACATGGAACCTTTTCAAAGATAGATCATATATTAGGACACAAATCAAGCCTTTACAGATTCAAAGGCATAGAAACTGTACCCAGCATCTTCTCTGACCATGATGGAATTAAACTCAAGATTAATTTCAAGAAACAACCCCGAAAACACACGAACACATGGAAACTGAACAACCTACTTCTGAATGACTTCTTCACTACTGAAGAAATTAAGGCTGAAATAAACAAATTTATGGAAACAAATGATAATGAGGACACAAGTGTCCAGAACCTATGGGACACAGCAAAAGCAGTCATAAGAGGGAAATTCATAGCAATTAGTGCACATAAGAAAAGGATGGAAAGATGGCAAGTAGATAACTTATCATCATGCCTCAGAGAACTGGAAAAACAACAACAAACGAACCCCCAAAATGCCAGGCGAAAAGAAATAATAAAGGTTCGAGCAGAAATAAATGAAATAGAAAATAAACGAACCATACAGAAAATAAATGAAAGCAAAAGCTGGTTCTTTGAAAAGATCAACAAGATTGATACTCCATTGGCTAGACTGATCAAGAAGAAGAAAGAAAGAAACCAGATTAATCAAATATGTGATGAAACAGGCAATATTACCACGGACATAGCAGAAATACATAATATCATTAGAGGATACTATGAGCGACTTTACGCCAACAAACAAGATAACCTGGAGGAGATGGACAAATTCCTGGATGCATATAAACTACCAAGATTGGATCAGGAAGACATAGAGAATCTGAATAGACCTATAACAAGCCAGGAGATTGAATCAGTAATTAATAATCTCCCAACAAAGAAAAGCCCAGGCCCAGATGGCTTCACTTGTGAATTCTACAAAACTTTCAAGGAAGAATTAACCCCTATCTTACTAAAATTATTTCTAAAGATTCAAAAGGAAGGAAACCTTCCAAATTCATTTTATGAAGCCTCCATCATCCTCATCCCCAAAACAGATAAGGATATGACAAAAAAGGAAAACTACAGACCAATATCATTGATGAATATAGATGCGAAAATTCTCAACAAGATACTCGCAAATCGTATCCAACAACATATAACAAAGATCATTCATCACGACCAGGTAGGCTTTATACCAGGGATGCAAGGGTGGTTCAATATACGCAAGACCATAAATGTAATACACCACATTAACAGAAAGAAAGATAAAAACCATATGATCATCTCAATTGATGCGGAGAAAGCGTTTGATAAAATACAACATCCTTTTATGATTAAGACTCTCAGTAAGATTGGTATAGAAGGGTCATTTCTGAACACAATAAAAGCAATCTATGAAAAACCTACAGCTAATATTATACTGAATGGGGAAAAGCTGAAAGCTTTTCCTCTGAAAACAGGTACTAGGCAAGGCTGCCCACTTTCTCCACTGCTCTTTAATATAGTACTGGAAGTCTTAGCTATTGCAATCAGAGAAGAGAACAGTATTAAAGGCATTCGAATAGGCAAAGAAGAGTTGAAAATATCTTTATTTGCAGATGACATGATGGTATACTTAGAAGACCCAAAGGTATCCATGAAAAAACTGCTTGAAGTAATAAGTGAATACAGTAAGGTGGCAGGATACAAAATCAATATCCAAAAATCTATAGCATTTCTATTTATGAACAACAAGTTGAATGAAGCAGAGCTGAAGAAAGGAATCCCTTTCACCGTAGCCACAAGATGTATAAGATATCTAGGGATAAACCTAACTAAGAAAGTCAAAGACCTTTATAAAGAAAACTACGAGAATCTTAAAAAAGACATTGAAAGTGACATAAAAAAGTGGAAGGACATCCCATGCTCCTGGATTGGTAGAATTAACATAATCAAAATGGCAATTCTACCCAAATTAATCTACATGTTTAATGCAATTCCAATCAAAATACCAGAGATATTCTTCAGAGATCTAGAAAAGACAATTATAGAATTTGTCTGGAACCATAAAAGACCTCGTATTGCAAAAGCAATCCTGCGTAAGAAGAATGGAGTAGGAGGCATATCACTCCCTGATCCCAAGATATACTATAAAGCTGTGGTCATCAAAACAGCATGGTATTGGCATAAAAACAGACATGTGGACCAATGGAAGAGAATAGAGACCCCAGAAATAACTCCCAAAGCTTATAGCCAACTGATCTTTGACAAAGGATATCAGTCAATCCATTGGGAAAAGGAAAACCTCTTTAGTAAATGGTGCTGGAAAAACTGGGTATCCACCTGCAGAAAGATGAAACTGAACCCCCATCTTTCACCATTAACAACAGTCAACTCAAAATGGATCAAAGATCTGAACCTAAGACCTCAGACAATAAAACTACTTGTGGAAAATGCTGGGGAAACTCTGGGAGACATTGGAGTAGGCAAAGACTTCTTAAATAAGACTCCCAAAGCACAGGCAATAATCCCTAAAATAGACAAGTGGGACTATATTAGACTAAGAAGTTTCTGCACAGCAAAGGACACAGTAACAAGTGTGAACCGACAACCCTCAGAATGGGAAAATATTTTTGTTAAATATGCCTCAGACAAGGGACTGATAACGAGAATACATAGGGAACTCAAGTGCCTTATGCGAAAAAAAATGATTAACCCGATTAAAAGATGGGAAAGTGAGCTGAACAAAAGTCTCTCTAAGGAAGACATACGAACAGCCAAAAAGCATATGAGGAAATGCTCAACATCCCTCATCATAAGGGAAATGCAGATAAAAACCACAATGAGATACCACCTAACCCCTGTCAGAATGGCAAAGATTAAGAATATAAAAAGTGATAAGTGTTGGCGGGGATGTGGTGAAAAGGGAACCCTCCTACACTGTTGGTGGGAATGTAAACTAGTTCAACCACTGTGGAGAACAATATGGAGGTTCCTCAAAGATCTACAAATAGAACTACCATTTGATCCAGCAATCCCACTTCTGGGTATTTACCCAAAAGACAGGAGAACGCTCAGTCAGAAAAGTGCTTGCACATCCATGTTTATTGCAGCATTATTCACAATTGCCAAGACATGGAACCAACCTAAATGTCCACAAACCGATGAATGGATTGGAAAAGTGTGGTATATATACTCTATGGAATACTACTCAGCCATAAAAAATAACAAGACCCTGGAATTTGATAGAAAGTGGTCAGATATGGAGGATCTATTGCTGAGTGAAGTAAGCCAGGCTATGAAAGAAAGATATTGTATGTATCCACTCAACATATACCGACTATCCGCACTCTATGATAGAGAGCAAAAAATTGGAGGACATGAAAGCAGTGAAGGTACTTAAGGAGAATAGGACAGTGTGGAATGGGGGAAGTGAAGAGAAGAGGATAGAGAAAGATAGCAAGTGAACAATGGAGAGGTAGGACGTTAGTGGGAAACAGATATGGCTTATTAACTGTTGATGATGACATGTATAGTATTCTCAACTGGATTGGTCTGAGAATTATTTCATGATGGGCAAAGTATTTTTACAAGCAAAAGGAGTAATATCGATTGACTGTTTTAAAATAATAATAATAATAATGATTGGGAAAAACAGAAAAGATATCGAATGTTGAAGCAGGGAGATTAATGTTTTTGTTCTGACTGACTTGCATGGCATTCTCTTTTGAAAAAGCGATGTAATACACTGTAACGTTATATGTAATCCAATGTAATATAAAGAAGATTATGATGATAATAAAAAAGAAAAAAAAATTTAAAAAAAAAGAATTGTAACAGGAGATGATGCATGGCTTTTCCAGTATGATCCTGAGGATGATGCACAATCAAAACTATGAAGGGGAAGAGGGAAAGTGGTCCAGTCAAATCAGAAGCAAATCAGTCAAGAGTAGAGGTCACAGCAATAATTTTTGGGCATGCTCAAGGCATTTTGGAAGGCCACTGATTGACAACATCTGCTTATTATGAGAGTGTTGAGAAAGATAGCCGAAGCTTTTGTAGAGAAATGCCCAGGAAATCTTTACCCCCGTCTTTTCCACCATAGCAATGTTCCTGCTTATTCCTCTCATCAAATGAAGGTAGTTTTGCAAGTGTTTCTATTCCAGCTTACAGTCCTGATTTTATTCCTTCTAAGTTTGTTGTTGTTGTTGTTACTAGTCTTTAAAATTTTTTTCTTATGTTAATAATGTAAAAAGGCAACATGAACATGGTTAAATTCCAAGGGCCCTCAGTACTTTAGGAATGGACTGTCATCACTTACAAAAATGTCTTGAGCTTGATGGCACTTTTGTTGAGAAATAAAGTTATATTTTTAATTTTTATATTTTAATTTTATTTTTCCACAAAGTTTTTGAAGTCCCTTAGTATAGCGCAGTCAATAAATAGTAGCTACTATTATCGTCCTTTTATCTACGTGGATAGTCTGCAAGCTTTTCTCAGCTTAAAATTTCCAAACCAAGGACATCATTTCTCTCTTAGTATCTGCTTCTTTTTTTTTTTTTTTGGTTGTTTCTTTTATTTATTTATTTATATTTTTATTTACATTCATTCACTGTACATCATTAAAGCATATAAAATGGGATTTTTCCATTCAGAATACACTGTATATTGGCTCAATCAAGCACATCAACATATGTGTTATTGTCAACAAATAATTTTCCATTTCTTGTTTCCTGTATATTTTGCGTTTTATCCCATCCTTGATTCCCTATCTCATCCTCTGCCATCTCCCACCCTCCTCCCACACTGTGTCTGGTATCTATTGTTGCTTTCTATGCCTCCCCCATTTTATTGTTTCACTAAATATCTTAATAAATCTAAATATTTTCAATAGCAAGCACAGCTGATATATACATATCCATGAAGACAAGTCTGACTTTGGGCATAAACCTCAGTGAATA